>NW_022158695.1:1049323-1103295 GCF_000260195.1 Fusarium odoratissimum NRRL 54006 | reverse complement strand
GGTGGCCGGTCTGTGGGGGTGGCCAGTCTTTGGGTGACGGACGTTAGATCCAATTGCAATTACAGGTCAGTCAGCACGGGTTTTAGCTTCGGGTCTAGCACTAGCACCCTATTGTAGCAGCTAACAGCCCTAGGATATGGGGCATCGCTGATTCAAGCATGGCACGCCATGAGTAACGGGCCCGGTAGTGGCATGTGGATGTGCATGTGGATGTAAGAGCCTCCAAGGGCGCAAAGTCCGAGTGATTGGTTTCGTCATAACTTTTGATGTCTCTCAGAAATGTCTTTCAGAATGTCTTCAAAAACTGGTACAGGGTTTTACTGAAGTGTTATGTGTCAAGTTGATCAATTACACTCAGCCACGAAGACAGTACCACGTCAAAGAAGACGCCACAGACACACATCCAAGGCCAAGGCCTTATTGCCGTCAGACGTTCAGGTCCCAAGCTTGGCCTCACCCAGAAGCGCCCAAACAAGCAAGGGATGGCTGCCGTTTGCCGTCTGGGCATCCCTCTACGTACCGTCAGAAGTACCAGATACGTCAACTGGTGATACAAATTTAGACAATGCGTTAATTCCGTGACATCAGCAGGGTCGCTATAGATTTTCACAGAGTCAGGGCTCACTTCAGACTCTCCCCCGGATGCGCGGGGCCGCACGGGGCTGGTGATTGGAGTTCGGTGGAGATGCTCCGGAATTGGCTTGATAATGCAGCCAAGACCAATGACATATCCTAAACCCATCGGCGATTGACGACTATCAAACTGTTGACCTTGTGTCCGTTTTATAACCTGTATTTCTGAATATTATTTCATCCAAGACTCTGCAGTGACCTACCTATTGATGGTGAGTAGGGTAAAGTCAGGGGCTGATGACCAGGTTTGTTTACGAGAGATTGTCGGTGACTGACCTGACGTCAATCCAGATGAAATGAAATGAAATGAAATGGCAAACGGAATTTGCGGTTGATTACGGTAGCTAGCCAAATCAAGAGAACATTCTCGTATCTACTCTGTCGTGGTTAATAATTCTAGACTCTCGTCTCTTCTCTTTTTCCTTCTAAAAACAGACCCCACTTAGTCGTTCCGCTCCCGCATTGACCACTAAAATGACCCAGCTTAGCGGGAGACACTACGTCATAAGCATCAACTCTCCAACTCACGTCACCTAAACAACTTTGGTTGGTTCTGACCAGGTTTTACAGTTTTAGTCTTGTCTTTCTTGTCGTGTGTTGCTTGCTTATCGCTTAATTCACATTCACATAATCAATCACTCAAAATCACCTCAGTCAGTGGGTGATTTGATTACTACTGTTTGATAACCTGCTTTTCCACTTTCGTAGGCAAGACACGTACTACTAATGACGGTCAACAACTTCAAACTGCTTACCCCCCATCAAACCACAAACCTACCTTAGACGCTATCAAACCTCACGCACGCACGCACATCAGCAAACTATCATTCTTTTTATTCCTTCTGATCAGCAATTTTGAGCCAATCCTTGTTCTTACTACGTCTCCCACCGCGCTTACAGAATACCGTACTGTACCATTATTGTACTGTACTGCATACTGAGTCAACCACGTGTTGCACACAAATCTCTCCACCGCTTCTCCGTAACAGCCGGGTCTCGTCTTGGCTTGACTTTGACTTGGGCTTGGATTGTGCTTCCTCACTTTGCAGCCTCTCTTCTCTCTGCCGTCTTTTCCTGACAACCCTTCTCGACCCCTACCATAACCAACCTAGCCCGCTGCAATCTGCAGTCTCACCCAAAAAGCCATAATCTCATAGGCTGGTGTTGGTGTTTGCTGGCTAGGACCCCCTCCCCCCTCCCCTCTTCCAGATACTGTACCTAAATTCACATCTGATATGGAGACTGAATTCACCCCCTCTGAGTCACGACCAACCACCCCGGAACCTCCGGGCTATGTGAATCCTCTCGAGTCCAGCTCTAGATGGTACCTGATCGCTCGTGCCCAAGCCATTCGTTCTGCTGCCAGTCTTGGTTTCAGTATCGCTAATCGTACGGATCCTCCTGCACCCTCGCCAACCAAGGACATTTGGCTCGATGCTACCCTGTCCAAGGCTGATCTTGGCCGCGCCGACCGCGCCAAGACAAAGATCAAGGCCGAAGTATGGATGCCGCCCCGTCCCGCTCTCGGTGCCCGGGCTGCCGTTATAAACTTCCACGGAGGCGGATGGATTCTCGGTCAAGGCACCGACGATGCCCGTTGGGCCGGTGCTATCATGGCTAATCTGGACGCCGTTGTCTTTACTGTCAACTATCGTCTCGCGCCGTCTTGTCCCTTCCCGACTCCCATCGAGGATTGTGTGGATGCAGTTCTTCAAATCAAGCATCGTGCTGCGGAATTCGGCATAGACCCTGATCGTATCATCCTGTCGGGGTTTTCCGCTGGTGCCACAAATGCCCTGGCAAGTTGGCTCATTCTTAACGACCCTGATCGATGGGGTTACAAGTTCCCCATCGAGCCTCCAAAGATTGCCGGAATCACTCTCTACTATCCCCTTCTGGACTGGACCATCTCGCGTCCAGAAAAACGGCTTACATGTTCAAAGCCGGAGTTTACCTTACCCAAGGGTCTAACAGATCTTATCGACGCTTCCTTCATCTACCCAATCATTCCTCGAGAGGAACGTTGCGACCCAAGACTATCCCCAGGTTTGATGCCTGATGAGTTACTCAAGAAGCTTCCTCCCATTCACTTGGTCTTGTGCGAGTATGACATGCTCCTCGCCGAAGGTCTCAAGTTCTCAAATCGTCTCAAGGCTGCTAACAAGCAGTTCACATTACGTATAGTCGAAGGAGAGAGACACGCGTGGGATTGTCCACCACCCATGTCGCCAAAGGAGAGTGTTGCCATTGAGTATCAAGAGGCCGTGGAGACTATGGCCAGTTGGTTTGGGCAGAAGTGCGAGACTGACACTGAATCCATGCGATCAATGAGACTGAAACGGCCGGTTCTCAAGCGACCCAAATACCTCTCCTTCAAAACCTGGTCCGGGAGGTAGTTGCCCCCGGCAGGGTTCTTGATTCTCGTGGGTTCGATTTTGTTGCTTTACTTCGTCCGTTAGTCGTTTCCTTTTTCTTTCATTCTAGCGCGGCGCATAATGCGATTAATGAGACAAGACTTGGCAACATATGAGAAGCAGGGCATTGGTTTGGACATAATTGGTTCTGAGCGAAATAAAATTCATATACTACAGACATAAATAAGACAGATTTCCCGACATAATGATCCAGGAACGGGTGGCAGTGCAAAAATAAGCATCAGGGTCTTGGTTCTTGTGAAGATCATGATCCAGCCACTACCAAGCGTGTAAGCCAACTTAATCCAAGACAAGCATTCCCAGCCCTGTCAAGAGAGACAACCTTCGGCATTTGCTGCTTTCAGTCATTTCCACCCCAGGTGTAAATCAAGACTGGGAACCAGGTACTTCGAGCAACGCAAAAGATACTTGGTAATAGCATCTGGTTTAAGGGTCCCGTCTCCGGAAGCGTCGGAGATGCCAACATTGGCCAGGTCGTAAACATGTGGCATTTCCACAAGCCCACGCCAATTGGTCTATAGATTTACACATGAACTTCATCATAGTGAAAACATGCATCAAGGGACTCTCAGCTTAGACTAGCTTCGCTTTACAAACATTTGCGGGGATCTTTGGTCAGCTGCTTATCTCTGCGTTTATGCACGAATAGTGTGGGACATTTTGTGTTGTAGTCTGAGCTTGTGACTGAGAGGGAGAAAACTGAAACTCATTCGTCGGGGTTTTGTCAATATACCGAGATGCTTTCGCTGTCCGGAGGGCCCGAAGATCCCGGGGGAAATATCGATATCGGCCTCCGGCATCGCGTTTACCCATGACGGAATTATCAGGCGAGCATTTCACGTTCAAATAGATTACAAAATCACGATGTATTTAGCTTTTCAATCAGAATGCCAAGATTAAAAAAATTGTCATCAAGTAACTAACTAGCCAGAATAAGCAGCATCCACCGCCGTCTCACTCAGCGCCATCATCATAAGCTTCAAATTCTTAAACGCCCGTCGCCACACTTTACTAGACCCCAAGATCGGCTTTTATGACTTTCCCATGCCGTCAAACAGACATAGTGTTCGGCCGTTGGGTGGTGTGCTCGGCTCCGAAGTGCCGATGTGGCTCAGGCGAACTGGTATGTGATCATGGCGATCTCTTGGTCGTCATGACACAAAGTGTCAGCCATTTCGTGATGATCTGTGGCGGTTTTGAGAATTTGATGTGGCTTGACGATAAAGCATGAAGTTATGTTTGCTCAATGCCAAGTCTTTGGAACGAGTCATGTTTGAGGTGAAGTGTTGACCGTTGAGAGAATATGTCACTGCCACGGGGTTCATGATTCAATACTCAAGTGTGACTGAGTATTAAATCGGACTTTATGGAATGTTCAAGCCAGTCGAAACTTTATACTAACCTTGCTAATTTGACTGTATGTTTCGCACTCATGAGTTGGCCGAAGCCCACGCTGTAGGTCCAGGGTAAGCATCATCAGAACAACAACAGGAAGATATCAAATGTGTGGTCATGCATGTATATTCGTTTTCGTTATTGTAATCTGAGACTGCAGTTATTACTATCGCAATCTGCCAGACATATTCTGTAGGATAGCTTCTCGATGCTAAAAGCATTCTCATCAATCAAGCCGTTTTCTCCAACACGTGACATATCGTCACCAGCTCTGCCCAAGTCGCAGGCTGATATGCTAACATTTCTCATATATCATGAATTTGTTTACCACTTGGCCTCCTTGCTGTTGATGAACTCCTTGAGGATGGCAACGACCTTGGAGAAGGAAGCGAGATAAGCCTCGAGATCGGCCTGGACCTTCTCAGGGTTGTCACCAAGCTTGGCGTAGAAGTCCTTTCGGTAGGGAACAGCGGACATGGCAGCGCTGAAGATGGGCTTGACCATGAAGCTGTGGTGGGGCTTCAGAGTGTTGCCGTATGCGTCGCGGAAGGAGTCGGAGAGCTCGACGGAGGGGTTTTGGACGTTGTGCTCGAGGCCCTGCTTGGTGAAGTCAAGACCACTGGAGTTGTTAGCTAATGGGATGTATGCTCGGGGAGGGTTGTTCGTACCGGATGAGCCAGAGGCAGCCCTCGGTGGCAGTGTGCTTGCCAGTCTTGAGCTCGTTACGGACAAGGTCCTGGACGGTCGCGGACTCGGCGGGAGCAGCGGCGTGGCGAGCACGGAGCTTCTGTAGGTAGTTGTCAGATTTATTCGATGAAACTACTATACATCGCGGATGCTGTCGCACGATGCAAAGGGGTATGATGTGACGAACCTCGACGTTGCCAAGGATATCCTTCTTGACGGGGCCGAAAGCAACACCGCCAATGGCATCTAAAGGCGCGGTTAGTCGTTGGCTACTTAGCAGAACTTGGAGACAATGCCGTACCGAAGATAGTGGTCAGAGACTCAGAAGCCTCAAGGAACTCAACGGTAGAGACAGCATTGCCGTTGGCCTCATCGACAGGAACGTCGGCGAAGGTTCGCTTGAGCGACTGGACGATGGTACCACCGGGAGGATAGACAGCAGACATGATGATTGATGATGGAGAAGTGAATGAAGAAGAGAATGAGAAAGTGTTTGACGGGAGGAGGAAAGTTAAAAATGATGAGGTGTCGTTGAACGTTGAAGCGGTCAAGCTGAGCTGTCCCTTTGCGGGTAGGTTTAGACAGGGAGCAATACAGGAGGGGTCTAGCTCAGGGGACCTAGTGAGGGGCTCGAGACGGTGAAGGAGGGGCATTCGTACAGTGTAGATAGATAAGATAAAGCTGGTGCATGCAGCTGAAACATTAGATATCAGAACCAGCCAACATTCAACGACGCCTGTGAAGGCTATGGGGGGCTGAAGATATTAATAGGGCTCATACAGAGTCCTCGAAAGGTCATTTATCATCCAAATTCGACGGTATCCAGAGGACCTGCATCGAAGGGTCAAGTGAAAATACTCACACTCCACACTGTGTTCCGGGGCTCGATTTAGTTGTTCCGTCGAGACCGCCTCAAACCCCACAATCTCCCACGTTGATCAGGGCGGAGGACATAGACGAGAGGCTCAATCTATAGTACGACATGGTAAGACTCTCAGTCGAGACTAGAAAAGAAATGGTTCTATGAAGAGAGTGATGCGTGAAACTAATAATGCACTATGGACGTAAGAATCTGCACTGAGATGGAATGTTATTGGATCATTAAAGCCTGCTAAGTATCTATCTTATGTGGTGTTGTGTTAGCTGACGACGCTCAAGGCGGGGCCATATCATGATAGACAAGGCAAGGGTGTCACCATGAACCAAATAACAGTGATTCAAATCATATATACGTTATCATTAAACTATCAACGCCAAAACATTATCCCATAAGTCATCCATTTACGTGTAAATAGATTCAGTCACAGAATTGACCTGCAATCCCCATTCCGCCATCTCAGCATCTTCAAGGAACCGCAAGGGGAACCAAACCAAATGACCCTTGATTTGTGACAGCTTCTCTCTGGCGTCTTCGGGAGGCATGAACTGGTCAAAGATGTGACCAGCTTTGACGCCGCGCGGAGGAAGATATCGATCATAATCGTCGAAAGTCCTGATATGATCGTCTGGATCAGCGTGGAATAAGTGGCGGAATAGCTCGGTGTTCTTGTCTGCCTGGCCTGTCCACTTCTCCCATAGTTCGTCGCTGAGAGGGTCTTCAACAAACTTGTAGCTCTCATCTTGGTCGTAGATGTCGTTGTTGGGGTTGACGCTTGGGGGCATGGCGTTGATGTCCTGCGAAGCATCGTGGGGTTGAGGGGGCAGGAGACCCATGTGCTCACGCCAGAGGTATCGACGGAGGGTTGCTGCGTGATAACCTGCTTCGAAGGGCTTTCCATCCATGGTGCTGGGGATGAGGCGCGTGTCTTCCATGACAACACTGAGCTCACTGTCGTGATCACCCAGTTGACTTCGGTCGTTGAGGTTACTGCTTCCGCAGATGGCAATTCTGTCATCGACCAGCAGTAACTTGCCGTGGATGTAAAGCTCTTCCTGAATCCAGTTCTTGATCTCCGATTCAGGATCGTCCTCGAACCAAGATTCGCCCTTTAGGCCTTCGCCGGTACCAGCCATAGCATGGTGCGCAACAGAAGAGGTTGTGTGAACGACCTCCTTCGGCATGGCAGCCTCGAACTTCTTTCGTGCCTCCATGGTCTTCTTGATATCCTCATCAAGCTCCTTCTGCTTTTTATCGCCACGCATGTGCTCGTCGCCCTCACTATCCTCAGGGTCATATGACCCATGAATACCCTCACCCATAATCTCCTCAGCTTCTGCACGCTGCACCTGTTGGTAGCTGATGCCAGTCTCCTTCTCCGCCTTGACTATGGCAGGCGTCTTGTTAAGACGATCATAAGATCGCAAGTTGAAGAAGAAAATGTACTTCTCAGGGTCTACGCCCACAGCGCGACATTGCCCAAAGATGGAGTGCTCGCCCCGACAAATGGACTTATACTGATAATCCATAATAGCTCGCGTGCCCGTAGCAGCTTGCTCTCTGAGATCTCCAGCAAATCCAGGAATAGCAGGGATGAGAACGATGACGCGGAACTTGCGGCCTTCTTTTGCGGCCCTCACAACAGCATCAACGATTGCACGACCAATAGTGTTCTTGATCGGAGCCTGTTGGTCGCCTGTGGCTGTGATAAAGAACTGGTTCTCGATGTAAACGTAGTGCTGAGCCTTTGAGATGATCTCGATATAAGCGTTCTGAATGGAGTGGTCGGTCAAGATACCGCTGCTCCAGTCGGCGCTTGATCGGACGAGCTGGCAGTTGACCGTGCCTCTATTTTCCAGATTCTTAGTGCTTAGAGGAGTAAGAGGGTGCTTGACGTATTCTCCAACGGGGTGTTTCGGGCGTTGTACGCCAATGAGGTCCTCATCTTCATTCTCCCTCTTCTCCAACACCAACCAGTCGAATCTTTCGTCTCTTTTATATTTATCGCGCTTGACAAAATTCCATCTTAACACAAAGTTCTCAGCTACATCATACACGGTTGGGCCTGCGTTTTAGTTAGAAATTGATGTTTTTGTCTTGAGGTTTGGTGTTTTGAAGTTTGATGTCTGATGCCAACCCACCTTGGATACACATCGCGACATCGTGCCACGGCATACGACCATAGTCTGCCTTGCTTAACTCGTTATCTTGCCAGGAAGACACATTCTGGAAGTCCATAACTCTGTTGTTATTAAAGTCTTGTCCTGGCCAGACTTCATCTTGAACGTTGGTGGGATGAATGTCTGACAGAGGGTGCTGGTGGTTATCCCATCGTCCGAAGCATAAGTCTAGGCCTCCAACGAATGCTATTTCGTAGTCGATGACAATGAACTTCTCATGATGCGCCCAGTACCATGTCATATCGCTGTGAAGTCGTCAGTAGAGGTTTTGGGGGCTGCATGGCGGATGGTTGCCAACTCCCGCGCCCATTGCGAATGAACTCACCCAAAGTTTTCAAAGACATTGTGGTCGGGATGACGAGCAACATGAATGTTTCCATGGCCAGGAGAGCCCTTGGGGCAAAGTCTATCAAAGTAAGCTCATGACGCGCGCAAGTCAATTGCTCAACCCACCTCCTCAGCGCATGCTTGGTATGAGCTGAATTGCAAGTCAAGGCTTGCTCAACTTCCTTATAGACACAAACATAAATCTGGACACCCTCCTCTGCCTTTCTCTTGATCAATTTGTCCAGTCTGTATTCTTGCGCGGCATATGGGGGTCGACGGAGGAACAGCTCTGGTGACAACCACCAGTCGGCGATATAGATGGATTCTTTGGCTTGCTCAAGCGCAATTGACACAGCCCAGAAGTAATCTCGACCATCTACGTACCACTTGACGTGGTTGCCAGCGCGCATTGGGAAGTAAGACTTGAAGCGGTTCTGCTCGGCGATAGAGGTTCGCTTGTCGTCACATCGCTGCTCATGTTCTTCGTCGTGTCTGTGGTTTTTGTTGAACTACGCACATGTAAGTCACTGTTTTCGTCTGCGTCTGTCTTGTCTCATTTCACGGTGCCGATGCGATGCAACAATGCGACACCACCAACAGGGCGCGTCATACCAGATTTGCCAATTTACCAATCTTGTGCCTGAGGACTCGAAATCAGCGACGAATTCTATTGCGATTGGGTACGAGTCACAAACTTTTGGTGGACGAGATGAACTTTGGCATCGTGTAAGCCATCGCTTAACTTGAGCTTGTCCAACATGGAACTCATTGAGCCAGAGCTCTCATGTTTCTTGTGATCCGCCATGATGGACGGCGCGAATCACAGCAAATTCACAGGGGGTCGTCGAATGAGAGACCAAAGCGCTCAGGTCACCTCAGGGTCTCTGCAGGAGATTATCGATCGATCTTGGGGGGGAAGAGAATGAGGGGTGAGATGAGGGGAAGCAAACAATTGGAGGGGCAGTCAGAAAGAAGAGAAGAGAAGAGAAGAGAGGAAGAGGAAATGGAAGAGGCAGAATTACGAGGGTGACAATGCTTTTGGTAGTTTCTCAATGGCAATAGTAATGGCTTGTCATGGTCTTGGCTAAACTGGGCACGCGACAAAGCATCTGGCATGGCCTGGCCAAGCCTTGATCCTGATGCGATGGATGCAGTTGGTGAGACGAGACTTTTTGCAACTGGCGATGTCATCGACCAAGCAGAACCTTCACATCAAAGACAGGAAAACAGTGCCAAGCCGGCGAACACGGCGCGCAAATCTCTTGGGGGTTCTAACAATAGGCCCAGCTCGACTAGGGACCTACGAGGACGACAATTCAGGCGAGCAGGGACTGTCACAGGCCGAGGCCAAGATCGCGGCATCCGTCATGACCCGCACATACACGTAATACTACGCACAGGGCTGAAAGCAGAGGGTCCAATTGACTTGTGCCATTTTCACTATGAAGCTTGTTGGTTTCCGTTCTAATGTCTTTGCCAATTGATCCAGCAGCGACAAGAAAAAGCTTGCTTTGTAACTCTAAAATAAAGAGGCAGGTCAAGCTTTTTCCACTGCACGTACAGGGCACATTAATTGATCCCGGGAGCTATCAGAGCATATGACGTCAGAAGCTGTAGCTTCATCCTGACCGTTACGAATTCCGTAACAATCAGCCTTTGTCCCATGTTTCAAGCTAATTTAATTAATTATTTCCCTGACTACCCTTGTCTTATAGGGCTCTTTAATTGGCATATCGCGTGGTTTCCCTGTAGTGCATTGGCAGCTGCATCTCATATCTGCCAACATTTGAGCTATCCAGGTTTCAGAAGCTTAGCATCGGGTAGTTTGTCCCGAGATGTAGATCACTTCACGACTAGAGCTCAAGACGAGATTTCTCCAGAGAACAATCAATCGTCGGCATCTTGCAATTGGTGTCTGCCATTGGTCTATACTTGTAGTTAATGCGAACCATTCGAGGCACAACTATGTCTCTATGTCTGCGGTATCTAGGATGGTCACTGTATCATGCATAGGTATCATCATATCTTTATCACATCCAATACTGCCCATAAGAAGCACACCTTAACAAATGTCCTGAAAAGGTTCGTCCAAAATTACCATATCAAAGGAATATTAAAAGTTCAGTTTTTTAAAAAGTCAATACTAATATACACCAGGCTCTTCATTGATGCCTCTAATCGAAAACATCAGTAGCAAAACGCTCATTCCTACTCCTTTCAAACCAGGCACGTGCCATTTCTTCAGTAACATCCCTGCCATTCTGCTGAGCCTTCTCGATGGCGAGACGGACACAGACATCTTCAACTGCCTTGCCGATTTCACGACTTCCGCAGATAAATACCTTGGCTCCCTGATCCCACACCTTGAAGACATCCGCGCGATCATGGTAGACACGATCCTGGACATACTTGCATCCCTCAGACTTGTCAGTGGCGCGAGAGTACGCACGTCGCACATCTACAGCACCCATCTTCTCCCAGCGTTCAAACTCCTCAGCGTACAGGTCATCGATCTCAGGGTTTCGACATCCGAAGAATAGAAGAGCTGGTGCGAGAGTTCGACCTGCGGCGAGCATGGCGGCCCGTTCTTGGATGAAACCTCGGAAAGGAGCGAGTCCAGTTCCGGCGGCGACACAGATGATGGGAGTCTTCTCAGCGTCGCTGGGGAGGTGGAAGGCTTCGCTCGAGGCGCGGACTGAGACGTGGAGTTTGTCGCCAGCAGTGAGGTGCGAGAGGAAGTTTGTGGCGACACCGACATGACGACCTTGTCCAGAGAGCGAAGGGGCGTCCAGGAGGGAGTATGTGAGTGTGAGTTTGGAGGGGTCTGCAAAAGGTGAGGAAGAGATGGAGCTGTCTTGTTAGTATGTATAGGCGGTGAAGAGGAAAGGGAGCATACTATTGTCGGACTCTCATGGGAGGGAGCATGGCCAGATAGGAGCTGATAGGGAGAGCAACAGCAGGGAACTTCTCAAGAAGATCCAGAACCGAAACTCTCTTTGGCGAGATCTCAGCTTGGTAAGCATCCCCAGCAAGTCTCTCGAGTTCCTGGATGGTGGCCTTGTCTTCAGTTGCCTCAGCAAGTGCAAGGATGTTCTGCAAATGTTAGTCAAAATCGGATAGCGGCAAAAAGATAACATACCCTCTTTGTAGCAGGTTGTGATAATTCAACATATGCGCTAAATACATCGAAAGCAGAAATGGCGACGTTGGTAGGCAGCGTAGTAGGTCCCTCTGACTGGATCTTCAGGAAAGAATCCCAGGCCAGAGAGAATCGTCGGAACACTCGTGCCACAGTCGACTTCGGGTTCAGGGGAAGAATAGCAAGATAATCGCCGGCCTTGTAGGTCATGGCTGAGGGAAGCTGAATCTCAATATGCTTCTTAGCAGGGCCCGACTTGGTGAGAGTCTTCTCAGCAACCACCAGCGCTTCCTCGACATCTTGACGAAGACTCGTCTTTCGGGGCGTCGAAACCTCGACCAACAGGCCCTTCTGGCCGCCTGACTCCTCATCAGAGATCTTGTATTTCTCCTTCAGGCCTGGCCAGAGGACAGTATCCTCCCAGGCTTCAAAGTCGCTGAACATGTCACTTGTGGCAGCATCTGCACTACCCATGGGAACGAGACGAGTACCGCCACGCTTCTCGAGAGTAGAGTCAACAAGCTTGGGGATTCTGTGGAATGTCTCAACCCAATCGTGATGACCGCACGCAAAGACAGCGTACGACACCTGTTCCATCTCATTACCATTCAAGTCTTCCATCCACTTGATAAAGTGGGCGGCATTGGATGGGGGCTGTCCCTCGTACGATGCAGTGACGATGACAACGGGGCGGTCTTCGGGAAGGTTCTGCTTGGCCTGATCGAGAGGGCCAACTGTTGTTGCGCTGAAGCCGTGGCTAGGAGCATCCGAGGCGAGTCTGTTGGCAAGAGCCTCGCATGTACCACTGTTTGAGCCATAGAAAATAGCCATAGGCTTCCCACTGCCGCCGGCCTTGGTATCTGAATTCGCAGCGGCCTTGATATTGTGGGTTGAAGAGCTGGTAGCTCCATTTCCTGCTAGGACATGCTCTAACTCGGTTGGGGTCATGCCATGTCGTAGGGTAGCGTTGATATAGAAGTGGTCAGGCTTGATGGTCAGTGTCTGCTTGATCTCCAAAGCGTAGTTAGGATCCGTCATGGTGAAATTGAAGTTCTGGAAGAGAACGACCATGGCGAGAAGAGACTCTTGCCAGGCGAAAGGACGTCCGATACAAGCTCGTTTTCCGTTTCCAAAAGGCTTCCAGCAGTTGGGGTACTCCTTGTTGAGCCTCGCGAATTCATCGTCAAGCATCCGCTCAGGAATGAACTTATCAGCATCATTGCCATATACGACCGGGTCAACGTGGCCCCTGGATAGAAGAGCAGTGACGATTTCACCCTTCTTGACGAGATACTTGCCACCGAGGAAAGTGTCGTCGATAGCCTCAAGACCAAATGCAGTAATAGGAGAGTTGAGTCGGAGGGTCTCTCTCAAGACAGCGCTGATGTAAGGGAGCTTGGTGAGGTGCTCAACCAAGACGGGGCCACGACCAACAACCTCGTCGACTTCTTTCTGGACCTTGCTGTAGGCATCGGGGTTCTTCAGAAGCTGGTACATGGCGAAGGATAGAGTACCAGAAGTGGTTTCGTGGCCGGCAATAAGGAATGTGATGAGCTGGTTGGTGATGTTCTCGTCGGACAACTTCTCTCCCGTCTGAGGATCAACACCATTAAGCATAGCAGCGAGCAAATCCTTTCTATCGCTGGGGCTCGCCTTTCGTGCGGCGACGACCTCATCGGCTACTGACTTCATTAGGGCGATGTCGCCATAGAACTTCTCGTTTGCTGCACGATAGAGAAAGTTGGGCGCAAATGGAGGTCGTCGGTTTCTGTTTCCTGACTCGGTGAGGAAATCGCCCATGGCTTCGATAAATGGATGCAATTCCTCCTTGTAATATGAGTTGAAGCGGAAATCCATGGCGCAGAGGGCCAGAGTATCCAGAGCTGAGTATTTTTTAGTGATGGGCACGTTTACAAGACTCAATGTTTTGCGTACCAAGACGGGTAAAGTTGTCGCTGGCATCGATGGGTGTTCGAGGACCATGACGAGCAAACTTCATGCACAATTGAGTAGCGATGTCGTGCATTTCTGGGAACATTCCCCTTATGCTCAAAGGGCCAAAAGCCGGTACCAGAATTCTGTGTGCTTTGCCCCAATTGGGCTCATCCTCGAATGCCGTGAAGAGACCATCGTGAACACCCTCTCGAACTTGCTGTAAAGGGTCAGTGAAGCTCAATTGCCGACGTCATTGTCACGTACGCTGAGAACCGATTTTAGAGTCTTTTTGAAACGCTTCTCGTCGCAAACTTCGTTGATCAATGAATTGGAGGAGACGAAAATGGGAGCCTTGGCTCCAAGACGTAATCTGAAAATGGGGCCTGAGGGGAATCAGCGGCGGTCAATGAGTTGACTGTGGTCAATTAATTACCATATGTATCCGCTAGACGGTTCAGGTCAGAAAGAGGATTTGATGTGAATTCTCCCAGGTTTCCAATGAGAGGATAGCCTGGAGGCTCAGGAATAGGGACAGATTCAGCCATGCTGTCTTTGTGTTGTGTTGTGTTGTGTTGTGTCGCGTCTGGTTTGGTCCGGTGAGGAGAAGGGTGGAGATGTGTTGAATGGGTCGTGGTCGTTTGTTCTTATAAGGTGGTTGAGTAAAATGTGAACAATGTGATATGAGCAGAAGGAGCTGAGCTGAAGTCCGGATTAAACTTGGCGTTGCAGTGGTGGAAAGTTTCTCGACCACCTTTTCTTTGGTTCAAAATAGCAGAACGAATGGAACTGGAAGTGATTAAATAGGGACAAGATTAAAAAGTCGATGGTTACAATACGACACAGACTCCTTTTCTGCTCGCCTCGCAACGTCATAGCAACGCGTCGTATGCAATTGCTGCGGCTTTATTACTAGAGAGGCTCACTCGACCAAGACTAACAAAACCTCCCGTCTCCCGTCCGTCTCCGTTTCTCAAAACCCGGCCCCGTTTGTGCCAAGTGCCGTGAACGTAAGCCAATCGCGGGAGACGCATTAGAGTGGCCAAGAACCTGTTGCAGTTAGGTAGGTAGAATTGCATCTGCAACTGTACAAGAACCCTACAGACGGATCTAGCCATGAACCATAAGTCGTACGTTTATTACATGACATTACGTTGAACTACCTGGATCACTAGAGGATTAGTTCTTAGTGTGCCAGCTGGAGTATTAACTGAAGCTATTTACTCTTTGTTTGTTTCTATTCTGTCTTCTGTCTACTGTCGATCCTAGGCATTATCTCATGCTTTTTTATGCCTCGGCATCTCCATTAAATTCTCGGCCGTATCCGGTGCTCCACTCCTCCCGTACCGGATCCGAAACCCGAGGCGGTGAGACGGCTTGATTTAATCATCCGAATTCCCCTTATTGCGGAGGAATAATGAATGAGTTAATAGCATATAATCCAGGGGATATGCGAAATTGCTACAGAATACGACGCTCACGGGTTCCCCGATTGGTGCTCGCATATATATTTTGTCCTACGGTAGGCGGACAGTCGGCGTGTCGATCACTTCTCCCCACCGTCTTGGCACCTCGAACGGCGTTTATTTACCACCGAAAAGCCCGTTCCTGCAGTATGTAGGTGTTCTTAGGCTGTTTTGTTGAGTGTGCTTCTACGGAGTAACTGCTGCGCCTTGCATGGTCAGCACTAAAGGCTCTCACACTTGACGATGATGGCACCTATCCTACTCTCATAGCAAAAAGCTCAAGCCATCATCAAGAGCAAAAGGATAGGTCTCAGAGGGAGTCGAACCCTCGCTGGCGGAATCAGAATCCGCAGTCATAACCGTTAGACCATGAAACCTCACAATATGACTGCTGATGTCGCTGGCAGCGGCAGCGAAATTTGCCAAAATGGAACTCACGATTCACCAACATCATGTTAGCCCGTAGCTATTATAGTCACAACCGTCGGTACTATGCTCCGTACGGAGTAGTTGGAGAATGGTCATTGTTGCAAGGCTTCCAAAAGACCCTTCCATCTTCCGTGTGTAGTCGGCGAGGTCGAGACTTTTGGGTTATACCCCTGCCTCTGATCTTTGATCTTAGGTCACATCGGCTCACTTCTTTATCTTCCCAGCTAAACTCTTGTACCATGTAAACTTAATTTTTGACATTGGAAGGACCGGTCGCAGAACTGTGACCTGACAGCATACTATTCTCAACAGCTATTGGTCACGGCAGCAACAATTAGCAGTTGGGACGCTATGTCGAGAGTATCAGTGACTGGGGAAAGTGTATGTGCACAATATTATTCTGTCCCGTTCTTATCCTACCCGTTCGTCTATTCTGGAGGCCGTTGAACAACCTAGTTCACTCACATATACGCTGACCACCCATCCTATCTCAAGACCCCATCACGTCGGCATCTTCCATCATACTACCCAATACGCCACAAACTTGGTATAAACGCAACGGTCCGCTAACTTGAAGCGCCATGTCTGGTGCAACGTTCCAGCAACTTCTTTTCGAGAGACGTAAGCGTGGGCAAGTTTGTTTCTTGACGTTAACAGCAAACATGTTGTTGCCAAACTTCAAGTTGCCGCACAAAGAACCCCCGAGACTGGATACTAGGTAGCTTTACTTGCCCAGGTACTTCTGACATCAGTGCACTGATGAGCTTGTTTCTAAGATACAGGTGAATCGCAAATGGAGAAAATGGAATTTGAGGAGTTGTCATCAACTTCCATCTTGAGCTACAGCTGCCTCAACAAACTTGTATGTTGGTACAAAGTAAACATAAGGTAAAGAGAGGCAGCTGAGAGGCGACTGCTCCCTACCCTGCAACAAACATCAGAGCCATCTATTTTGTCATTTGGCTGGTTAGTGCTTTCCTCTTAAGATACTCAAAGACTTGACTGAGAATTGATGAATTCTGCAGAATGCCTGAAACTATCTTTCCTCCTTCAACTAACATCAACATCATCGTGGTTATCATCACAACTCTCGTTATCACCATATTGGTTACAGTATTCCATCTTCATTGTAGTGCTCCGTCTCGAATGACCGACCAAGCCATCCGCTCGTTGTATACTATTAGCCTTTGAGCTTTTCCTCACTTCCCGAGACCTTGACAATCGGCCAACTTGTCATGGAATCTTGGGACAGCGACTGCCCCAACTGTGATCCATCCGGGTCTATAGCGGGATTGATCGGAGCTCAATTCTGCGCAGCCGTAAGTTTTATCTCACATAGCTCAAGTTTGTTGCAGTTGTTGACATCAGCAGTGCCATACAGTATGGTTGAACGGCAACAACTCTCCTCGAAATAATTAGGAATCAGGGCCCGCGCCATCTTCTTTGAACCCTGGAGCCCCAGAATTTCAACTCCCAGCTTCTTCCACGAGGATTGTCTCTTTGCCTCGGTCGTCAGAGGGAGGCCCAAGCTCTTTGTCAAACACACAGCCTCCGGAAGAGAGACACGCATCTGAAGAGATACAGCCTCCAGAAGAGAGATACGCATCTGAGGAAATACAGTCTCCGGGGGAGAGACATGCATCTGAAGATATAGGGTCTCCAGGGGAGGGGCACGCATCTGAAGAGAGATACGCATCTCAAGAGATACAGTCCCCCAGAAAGAGACACGCATCTGAAGATATAGGGTCTCCAAAAAAGAGGCAGTCACTTTCCCCGTCCTTTTACAAGATTTCTTCATGTGAAAGCAGCAAATCTCCTGAACCAACACACTCAGCCCGAGGAAGCAAGTCTCCTGGAAACATTTCATCACCGGTGACGGCTCCAACACCCGATGTCGTTGCACCCCCTCCTGTGGAGGAAGAAACACATGAGGCTGACTTAGATCAAAACCCACCGGTCTCCCACCAGATCCAGTCTCATGTTTTATTTCCCCCTTTAGTCCCTGATCAGGAGGAGAAGCCCGAGGAGAAGCCCGAGAAGAAGCCGGGACCGACTTGGGCAAAAATTGCTTGAGTCACCACAAAGAAAACAAACCAGTCCTCCGCGAAATTAGACTGGCCCTCCACGAAGCCGAACCAGTCCTCCGAGAACTTGGGTTGGGAGGTAAGCTAGCAAGACCAACCAGCAAAAGAGCCAACAAGGGAGACCAAGGATTTTACCAAGAGATAGAGATATTGAGTCAGTAGCAGCCTGCGTGATAGCGATGTGAGATTTCTGGATTCATGCAGCGAGATAGTCAAATACATTACTTTGTTCTCGGCAGTAAACATCTCTTGTCCTGAGCCATCCCCTCAATCATGCGTTGGCATTACAAGAAGCTGCCAAATTTTCAATATATAACAGTGAGGCGTCTATATTTCGCAGACAGCTTAATAGTCAAAGGTTGATGTAAGTTCGGCTCTTGTGAGACTTGCTTGGTATCTCAACAACCAGCCAATAGACTTGAACACATTAGCATTACCTTACAGGAGGCTGTGAACATTGGCACACTAAACAGCCGTTGTCGGGGATACAAGTGTTTGATATCCATTAACACAACCAGCATGGCTCAAGCTCACAGTAAAAGCACTCAACATCAGTCTTCATTCTTTATGGGGTATCCCTGACGTCCATTTATGTAATTAGCAATGCCGCTCGTAGCTCAATTCCAATCATTCCCGTGTGCCCGACCAACTAAACCTCTATTCTATTCCGTACATCGAAGCGCATACGTTAAGAAATTGGCACTTGGCTGCAGTCATTGCACGTTGTGTATCGAGGCGGCACGATAGCAATACGTTCTCTCATCAAGGTCTGCCTCTAAGACCTCTCATTGTCTTCATGCCACTTCCTTGCGAGTGAACGACGAGGAATCAGGACTTCTGATATCGTCCCCAATATGACTCCCCCAGAGTTTGGTGAGTGACGATCCTACTCTCGCCTTCCCTCTCGTGGTGGTCCGTTACCAGGCCCTCCTCCGCCAAATCTATCGCGGAGCCAGCTAATGGGGCCATGGCTGCTCTGTCGACGTTGTTGATCCGAGTCCGCCGCTGACCGTCGGCTACTCTGAGAAGGGCTTCTCTGTCTCATCCGAGCGCCATGTTCACTCAGGGCAGTCGCTCTAGGACTTGTTGGAGAGTGTGAGCTTCGTCGCTGAAGTCGAGACGTATCGTAGCTAAACCCCGATGTCTCGCCTCGTTCACGCTCGCGTTCACGTTCTCTCTCTTGTTGCCTGTTCGAGATAGTACGCAAAGCTTCATTCAGGCGACTCTGGCTCTGACTCGGAGGTCGCGAGAACCGCATCGGGCGTGTGTGAGAATGAGGGCTGTCGAATGTTGTCCACTGGTTGGGAGTAAACGTGAATGACGCTCGCGTTCCAAACGGATTCGGTTGGTCAGAGTTAGGCCCTGGATTTGGACCTTGGGATTGGTTGCCGTCACCGCTATTGTTATTGTTATTGTTGTTTCCATTGCCGCCATTATTGTTGCCACTGCGATCAGTCTTTTCGATCGGCGTTCGGCAAATGGGGCAAGTGTTGTGCTCCTTCAACCACAAGGTGACACACTCCTCATGAAACCAGTGGTTACAAGGTAAAAATGTGGCCATATCCCCCTCCTTCATCTCATCAATGCAAATGGTACACTCTGCCTTTCCCTCCGAACCCAACATTTGTTTGTCGATAGGTTTTCGTTCCAGATTTTTGAGAGCTTCCTCTGTAGCTGGAGGGGCGGCGTTGGACTGGGGATTGGCCTCCATGAGTCCAGTGATGATCCGATCCAGAGCCTCTTGGGAGTATACTGCATCACCATGCATTGCATTTGCTGGATTCAGAAGATTCAGGATATCCTGCAAGCTTTGAGCCAGACCGGGTGGAGGACCTCCGGCGCCTTCCTCGCCGCCATGATTATGAGCGGGTGGTGGTGGTACAATGTCGCGTAGCATGTTCTGAAAGAAACTGGCACGTTGGTTAGCTCCAATAGTCATGGAAATGGCCGTGACTCGCAAGCCGCCAGGTCGTTCAGCAAGCTGAAATGGGGGTTGTGCATACTCTTGAAATGTTTCGCCTCCTGGGGCACCAGCAGGACCACGGCTTGTTGCATGTATAGGTCCCGAGACGATTGTTACAGAAGTCGTTCCGCCTAATGGCCCTGATGTGAAAGTCGTCCGGTGAATGCGCGGTCCAAAGTTTGGTTCTTGGGGCTGTTCATGTTCTCCAGGGCTCGATGGGAAAGATCCGTTTCCGCCAGGTGCTCGAGGTCCAAATCCGTTAAGCATGTCCCAGAAGCGCTCATAAGTTGGCGCAGTAGCGGGATCATGATGATGTGGGTGGTTCGGACCGTCTCGGACGCTCCGTCGGAACACAAAGCCATGCTGAGCATGCTCATCTATGTCGGCTTCTTCAGGATCTGAATCGTACGGATGATGCTCGGGTGAGGTGGAGGCAGAGGAGTGGTGATCAAAGTCGCGGGGATCGTTTGCGGGATCGATCTGGATATAGTGGTTAGCATTCTGAACAGGAAGTGGCAGCGTGGGAAAGCATACAATCTCTGTGATCTCGCCGTGACATTCGGGACAAGTTAGTCCATTCTCATCTCGATACCATTCCCCAGCGCAGGCGTGGCAATAGACTACCTCACGGCCCGCGGTCGCATCGAGGTGGCCATGCCTCTCGGCATGAGAAGACATCTGCTGCGCTTGGCTGCGTTGATACGCAGTCAAGGCACTCAAACCAAGGCCGACAGCAAGGCCGGCGAGGCGAAAGGCGCGTGAAGCCAGACTGGAAGATAGTTCAAGACGTCGTTGAGGCGAAAGATCGAGGTTGGGTGATGTAGGAGGCCAAGTGTGAGAAGGTCCGCGTGAGGTCAACAGATGTTGAGATTAGTAACACAGGTTGAGTGGTAAAGGGTCGTATGGAGGATTAAAAGAGAAGTAATAAATAAGGAGGAAATGGTCCGGCTCGATCCAGGAACAAGAGCCAAACGAGGTTATCAAGGCGATGAGATAGATATGATCGATGCAAGGTGGTATGCCGTCCGTTGGTTGACGTTTAGTTTAGCTCTTAGGCTGGTGGCGAACAACTTAAGAAGCGACCCGCAAACCAGGCAAGGAACAACGGTGATGCAGTGCCAAGCCAATGGCGAGCTGAGTTAGAATAGACACTGACAGCCAGTGCCCGTATGATCAAAAGCGGTATGAAGCGAGAAAGAAGATCTAGGTAGGGCAAGGTGAGCAAGGTAAGGTAAGGTAGGTAGTAGGTAACGATTGTAGGTGAAGGTGAAGAAGATTGAGGCAGAGGCAGCGCAGCCCAGTAAACCTGGAACACGATCGATACCCGCGGAAGAAGATCGGAGCAGCTGAAAGATGACGAACAGCCTCAGGTTTCCGCACGTAACAGAGACAACATAAGGGAAGGAAAGGGGAGAAAAGTCGGCTTGAAATTAATATTCAATCAAGCAACTTGAAACAATCAAATACTAACAAATCGATCAATATTAAAGAGGGGAAATTGCCTTGACCAACAACGCAAAACAGCCTTGGAGCCTCAATAAGCATAAGCAGCGGAGCACCCTCACGATAGGTTGTGCAAGGGTCCTCTCTACCTACTGTAGAAAGATACCTGGGCCTGGAGCCGGTAGTGACCTCAGTGGCAGCGGCTTAAAGTGGACTCAGGCAGTTTAACCCTGATGCCCCCAAGTACCCCTGGACCTGATATTTGGTACCTGACTGTCTAAGACTGAGGGGACTGCCCGTGAAAGTGTTGGCAGACCGGCTATGGTGGGGGCTGGGTTGGTTTGTCTTTGAATATGCAGCAGTTCGTCTTGAAGAGAACTGATGGCCAATGATTCACAGCCGGCTTGTCCATGGTGCTTCTGTTATTGGTTGTCCTACATAGTATCGGGCAGTCAGTATCTCAGGCAGACTGGACGGGACTGGACTGTTGGGCTATGTCTGAATTGCATTTATCGAGGTAGTAGTTCTGCATCATAATTTAACAAGCTACATATCTTTGTGATTACTTCCCTTATGCCTATCATTAGGGTTCTTGAAAATATATGTATGACCCAAGCTCAATTAGGTGTTTTGTTACAAGCAATGTCTTCTGCCCTGTCTCAGTTGGCACCTTCAACACCTTCAGAGGAACCTCGTGTCAATTGTATTAACTGTTGTGTAGGGTGTGTTACTGAGTCCTTATCATAGCCCTTGTCTTGGTCGCTCTAATAGGAATGTCACGTAGGTTCGGCTGTAGCGGATCACTATCTGCGGTCGTCTGATGCTTTGTGTGAAACCTGTTCCAGCAATGTGGATTTAGTTCAAACTCACTTCAAAAGGACGAGGCTCAAATAGAGGCCTACACGCATCTTCCCAGCATACCTTAAAGTCATCGCAAGCTTGTTGTGAAGAGAATAGTTCCAATATTGTGTGTTCGACTAATGCTTCTTCACGTTAGACGGAAGGCATACTTGGAAAGTCCAGGCATGAATGAGTTCATCTCAATTTCGAAGCACTTTTCGTTCTTCGTACAGCCGTCTAAATACCAGTGTGTATCTGCTTCTCGGCAATTAGACGGCAATGGTAATTCTCATAAGCATATTTAGCAGTGCTCTGATTTGGTCTCAGAAACGAGCATTAACACCCATTTAATAACCCTCTGGTCCGAGAAGCAGCATGTTGGTAAACCAAGGAACAAACTAGAGACTTCTTGGGTCGAAATTTGGCTTCTCATCACTTTGATCCCAGTCGAGATGTTCCAGGGAGCTTCGTGAAATGGAATATTAGCGACCATTATCATCACACCATCATAGACACCAGATATTGATCTTGAATCAGATTGTATTCATCTTGTCGCAGAAATTTGTACACAGTGTCGTTTTATCCAACTCTATTCGCTCTTTGACGCATTTCCCTTGTCCTCCTCATCCCACTGCTTCAACTGTTTCGACCAGCTAAATTCCATGTCAGCACTTTCGCTCAGAACCTTAGCATTTTGGAAACGGATAACATACTGTCGGCTAGCGTACCACTGCCCTTGCTCAGGTCGGTGCGCCCATTGTTCTCGCCCAGCGCTGAACTTCCACGTAACCGCAACGATTCCGGCCATGACGACACCAGCGATCAGGGTGTTGGCGCGCCAGTTCGCAGGCTGCGCGTACCAACCACCGGCTGGAGACCAGACGTGCTTGGGGTAACTGTCGCAGGATGGGTTAGATAGGCAATCGCTTCGCTTTCGGTGCTTCGGTTCGTGAGAGGTAAAACTTACGGGACTTTTCCGCCGCCGCCCTGGGTCAATTGTTAGCACAGACTCACTCCAGTTTGTGGGCTTCACTCACCATTTTGAATAATTGATCAACGGACGTAAAAGAGAGGTTTTAGGAGCGCAATGGCAACGTTGAACTGATGTCAAATGGCCGGTTACCAACAGGTGAGGTCCCAGCTTCCAAGGCTGGCCGGGAGAAACGTAGTGCGGGCCGCCTGTTGTTCCGGCCAAACCACACACCCCAGCTCACACGACTCTCTAGCTTCGTAGCGCAGAACTTTTTACCCGTCGACGACCGAAAAAACAGGCGACAATCTCCAATTCGCTCCGTCGCCTCATCGACGCCTTTTACAAACCGACGGGACATTCGAGAGGGAATTTATTTAGCTCGATGAAGAGGGTACGGATCGATCGATGGGGCGGCCAATTGCTGCAGGCCCAAGCCCGCAGTATCGGTAGCGGTATCTCAAGACAGGCATTTCTACAAACGACTCGACGTCAAGCTTCTACAGCTGCCGCTTCTCAAGCCACCGAAGAAACACCTACATTCGCCAATCTACCATCTCCTTCTCCCGAACGTGCCGCTGAGTCGGCTAAGCTTGCGGCTCTCCACTCCCGGTTATCCCTCTCCAACAAGATCCCTCTGGAAACTCTCGCCCGGGCCCTCATCGTTCCATCAGCCGACAAGAACCCGAGCTTCAACAACGCCAACCTCGCTTTCCTCGGCAGCACATTCATCAATTACCACGTCCTCGAGTTCCTCGTCTGCAAATGGCCTCGTCTACCAATGGCCGTCCTCTACGAAGCCCTCCGCGCCTATTCTGGAAAGGAATCTCTGCATCAAGTAGCTCGCAGGTGGGGTGTTGAAGCCGCTGCTGCTCCCGGCGAGGAGGTCGACCCTGGCCTGTTACAATGGGCACCCCGAGATGCGGATATGCAGTCACGCTGGGGCTCTGTCCGTCAAGAGTCCGCTTTTACCGACCGATTTAAACCCCGACGTGGAATCAGCAGTCGTGTAGTCTACGACAATGCTTTTGGTGACCCTGTGAACGTCGAGAAGATGAGCAGCGAGGAGGGCTATAAGTACTACCAACACGAGGCGTACTCTTCATTTGTCCAAGCCGTTGTTGGTGCTGTTTACACCCACTCTGGTCAAGACGCCGCTCGCGATTTCGTCAAGGCTCACGTGCTTGCTCGACAAGTCGACGTTTCTACCATGTTCGAATTCAAACTACCTACACGAGAACTCTCCATGTTGTGCGCTCGTGAAGGATTTGAGGCACCTATTGCTCGTCTAGAGAGCGAGACAGGTCGACATTCACGAACTCCTGTATTCATTGTTGGTATTTACAGTGGTTCCGAGAAGCTTGGTGAAGGTGGCGGCCCTAGCCTGGATATTGCCAGGTGGAAGGCATCGATGAACGCCCTCAAAGCGTGGTACCTCTACAGCCCCGGCAATAAGGTTCGGGTACCAAGTGATATGTACGAGCCGGATGCTAAGCGCTGGAAGGCCCCTCATATCGATATTGGTGAGGTCATCTAAACAAGAAATGTCGTGGTGTTGGATATATATGTACTCAGAGCGGCGTATCAGGCGTCGGCTCTTCATGTGGATAATGAGCAATTTTCGCCCCGGTTGGGCTGTGTATAAAAATTACATGGGAGCATAGGATCCTAGAGGATCGGGATGGGAAACGTCACTGTAAGATACAATGTAACACAATGACAAAACTCAACAAAGTAAGAGTCAGAATCAATTTTTTACATTACACTGCGTCCCTGACGCCTGCACGGGTATACTAGATACATGGTTCTATAAGTCAAATGATTATTCTGCCAGTAATGTTGAAATCACAGGCTCAACTGAAATGATCGCCTTCACCCAGACGGATGCCTTCGCCTCTCCTCATACGAGATCGATAGCGATCCTGGCGTTGGGCCTTTTCTGCTTCCTCGCGAAGCTTCTTCTTGCGCTGATACACTGCGCGGATGGTATCTCGGATCTGCTGCTTTCCCTCGTCATAGTTTGCTCGAGCCAACGCAGTGACATTATCAATCTGTTCAGGGGTATAGATGAAGTTCCATGTGCTCAGGTAATCGGTAGTTCCGGGAGAAATACCAGGAACCTTGTCGTTGGAAATGAAAGGCAAGTAGACAACAGCAATGCCAGCATCAGGCTCCATGAGTTGCCATGATGTCTCGTCCGAGATTGCTTTTGAGGGAGGGGGTGGCTCAGTACTGCGTTCTGTGTTGGTCCCAACCCAGACAGTGCAGTAGCCCAAATCGCCGGACTCTTGATCACCAGGCTCGAATTTGGTCTTGTCATTCTCTGCCATAACTTGCTTGCCCTCTTCGTGAGCTTCTTGGCGAAGCTCATCCTGTTCTTTTTTGGCTTCGCGAAGTTTAGCCTCAGCTTCACGAGTGGATTTCGCCTGTGCCTCGTCTAGCTCTTCTACGACCTGGGATGTAGCTTCTCCAGGCTTGGGCCAGCCAATGCCAACGGGCCAGCCCTTGACACCACGTTGACGGGCGTAGCCATCGGCGACTGAGAGCCAGTTGTCGGTTTTGATGTCTGCAGAGGCATCAAAGGCAACAAGAACGTCCACATCTCTGCCCGGTCGCAGGAGGGGGTAAATAGGCAAGTTGTTGGACATTCCAGCATCCATAAGTTGAATATACTCGTTGTCATAAATACTGGTCGGCGTGGTTTCCGGTAATTTTCCGTGCATTCCGTAGGCAAAGTTGGGTATTTTGGCAGGATCAATAGGATGCACTTTGACCAAGTCATCGTCTCGTGTCGAGATGAGTTCATCAATAGTCCCGAAACCAGTCAAGCCCTGGACAAGTGGCTTGATCTCTCGGTAATAATGACTGAGTGTTGCACAGAATGCGCTACCAAAGATGCCCATGAGGAGTGGTAATCGAAGTTCAGGGAGATGGAAGCCATCCTCAGGAGGAACATCACATCCCTGGTTGAATCTGCGGCCTAGAGCCCAGGTGGGGATACCGGCACCGAACTCTTCACAAAAGAATTCGTAGGGTGTGATCTCATACCACTGAAACCAAGCCTCCTTCTTGGCTTTCTCTTTGGCGAGCTCGGCTTCGATAGGCCCTTGTTCAGCAGCCTCTGGCAAGTCAGGAATCTCGTGTCTCACAGCAGTATAGATGGGCATCGGTAACTGCCCGTATTGGACATATTGGCGTTGGTTTGAAAGCTTAAAGTCGCGATCGTTGACCCCAAGGTCTCCTTTCGGCACTAGATACCGAGCTGCCAGTAAGACACCATACACATCAACGAGACCAAAATCTGCCTTGGGATCACCCTTGAGCTTCTCGACCATGCCACTCAGGAGGTATTTATTAGTGGGCATAGAAGCAAGAGATTGGAAGGCCACGGGTGGGTAGGCGATATGGGTTGAGGCCCTAGCTTTGAGGTGTTCGAGAAGGTTACGAATGTTTCCCTTGTTGAACGATGTAAGGCTCAGAGCCTGAAGCCAGCATGAGCCGCTCACGCCTGAGGTGTATGTGACGCAGTCAAACAACCCATCTTCTTCTGTGGCAAGAATTGATCCAGTTCCAGCAATAAGTGCTCTCAGACCTCCACCAGAGCCGCACATGGCGATTGTTGGAACATCATCTGGATGGACATCCTCCTCCTTGAGTCCGAGATATTTAGCCAGTCCTATTCTGGCGACTCGTTTTCGTCGGGACAAAAATTCCTTCTCCTCATCGCAAAGATTTGGTGAAACTCGAACTTTGGCTGAATATCGAATCTCGGGATTAATCAGAGGGTCGTGGGCGTCTTGCCAAATCTCGTCGGCCAGAGACCCTGGGGACATGGACAGTTCACGTTGAAGTTTCCGAACGTAACCCGGGATAAGTCTGGACCACTCAGGGAGGAGATAACTAACGACCTTGTCGGAGAAGGAAGAGAATTGAACATCGTTGAGCTTACAGAACATCTCGAAGCGGCGAGCAAAGTTTATCCAGGCCGACTGATCCGTATCTGATTCTCCATCCTGAGTCTTGTCTTGTTTCTCGTCCTTTGGAGAGTCCTCATGGGTTCGCTGCCTTGATTGTTTACCGGAAAGCTGTGCAAAGTCGTCAGAAGGGTAGAGCCACCAGATAAAAAGCCCGCCGGTAATTACTGCTACTGGAAACGTCGATTTTTGCTGTGCTTCTTGCTTGGCACCGTTCTTGGATGGAGATGTCCAGAGATGGCGGTGTTGACGATGCGATAATCTTCGTCGTGGGATACGCTGGTGGGTATTGAGTCTTGTAGTGACTCTATTGAGGCTCTTGAGAGAGCCGCGGTAGTGTCTCATGGTTTTGGGTGCAATTGGGTTTTGTCGAGAATTTTATTATCATAGTTGGACAGCGCACAGCACATGCTTTCAGTGGCTGGAAGCCTAAACTCAGTGCATTGTCGCAAGACAGATAGAGGAATGTTGGGTAGATTTTTGAAAGAGAGTATAGAATCGAAATTGTAGATTGAACCGCGAGATTAGGTAGACACCTCGGCAGGTATCCGAAGGAGTTGGTGCCTGGATGCTGGGGGTTTTATATGACACTGCCTTACGTTGCGCAACTTGTTGAGAATAGCTCTTGCAAGATGGCTGATGTCATTCCCAAGTTCCGTCCTGCAAAAGTGGGATGTGGGGTCTACGAATGCAAAACTAGAGGGGTACTCGAGAGCTGAATATGAGTCTCGACCATTCCAAAGTATTTCTCTATCACGCGAGGAGGTCACAAGTACATCGGGGCAGACGGACGCTCCCGCATCATGCCACGGATCAAGCAAGAGAATCGAAAACTCTCGGTTATTGTATCAAGATGTTGTAACTTTTGCGGTTCCATTCGGAGGTTTTCTCTCTGTTTGGCATGTGGTATTCTTTTTATCTGTGCCACGGATCTTCAGGTCCGCTTTCAACTTGGATGGTCAAAAAGCTTGGTTCCGAGCCAAGGAGACAAGACAAGGCCCAATCGGGTTACAGCTGACCGTCAACTCGTGCAATCGTTTTTAAAAGAGCTTATTGCCAGGTTTCTTTGTGGTAGGGTAACTCGATTTTGGGGAATAGTCGTCGATACTCGATCTCTAGATCAACCGCTCTGCTCTGATACAGTTACAGAACTTGATAACTCGGATCGAAGAATTGTTACAGAGGCTATGTCTGATTTGATCGATTGAGAGACTTGCTCTTAAATAGTCTAAGTTCATAATATATTTGTCGAATTACAAGTTTGATCTCAAGTTGTCATCGTCATGATACAAGATAAACTCTCGACTTCCCCTTCACCTTGATCAGGGAAATGGAACACTCACAGCACTACTTCACTAAAACGATGGAGGGAGCGGCAGGAAAGTGGGGTCATCCGCGGTGGGGGGAAATGGAAGAGAGAGTAGCGGACCTCCAACGCCAAAAAAGGCGGGCGGTGAAATCGCAAAGCTAAGGCTAGTGAGAGATGGGCCTTTCGATGGTTTTTTTTCAAGGTGATTTTTTCCTCGCGCCGGCAGAATCAATCAATCGCATTTTTTTTACTCTTCTTCAATTGAATCTGTTTTATACAAACAAAAATTCATCAATTGTGTAACCTCGAGTTAATTATTTCTATCAAGGTAAGCTTCATTGAACAGGCAACAGTCACACCGATGACTCGCTTTTTTTCAACCCCGCCACCATCTTTTTCGTTTTCGCGACCTTTTCTCACTTCGCTTCTAGTTTCTTTCCTCTTTATCCTACCACTCAACACTTCTTAGCCTGCGACCGTGAAAAAGTCGCGATCGCGCATCGTTCCCAGTTATCAAATAACGGTCGAAACTCACAATGAGCGAAGCTGAAGCCCCCAAGCCTGTCGAGGCTGTCCAGCCTGAGGCCGAGGTTCCTACCACCCAGCCCACAGAAGAGAAGGTTGAGGAGAAGACAGAGCAGAAGGCAGAGGAGTCCACAGAAAAGTCTGAGGATAACTCTGAAGAGAAGAAGGAGATTCTCAAGACCACAGCCAAGCATGATGACGAAAACCCTCGCAACAACCGCAAATTCGACCCTTCAACCCGTGAGGTCACTGATGACCCTGAGGCCATCCGCAAGCAGGTATGTATAGCTTCATCTATCTTTCGTTGTCGCGCGTGGGTGTACTTACTCCCCTAGGTCGAGTTCTACTTTGGCGACTGGAACTTCCCTCAAGACAAGTTCATGTGGGAGTCATGCGGCGGAAGCGAAAACAAGCCCATGAAGGTCAAGACTATCCACTCCTTTAAGCGTATGCGAACTTTCCAGCCCTACAGTGCCGTCATCGCTGCTCTCAAGGACAGCAAGTTCCTTGAGCTTTCCGGCGAGGAGGGTGAGGAGGTCGTCAAGCGCAAGACCCCCTACCAGCCCATGAACGCCTCCAAGTCCAAGGTCGAAGCCGCCACCGTTTACGTCAAGGGCTTCGGCGATGAGGCCCCCAACACCCAATTCGATCTCGAGAGCTTCTTCGCTCAGTTTGGCGAGGTCAAGGGCCTTAAGCTCCGACGCACAAACGAGGGTCTCTTCAAGGGCTCCGTGTTCGTCACCTTCGCCGACGAGGATGAGGCGAACAAGTTCATCAAGATTGACCCCAAGCCTAAGTGGAAGGACCACGATCTCAAGATCATGAGCAAGCGAGCTTACTGCGACGAGAAGAACGACCTCATCCGACAAGGGAAGATTGAGCCTAACCAGAGCAACCCCCGCAAGTTTTATGAGGGTAGGGAGACAGGCAAGGGTGGACGTGGACGAGGTGGAAAGGATTCTCGTGGCCGTGGCCAGGACGACTGGAAGCAGCGACGCGAGAACGACCAGAAGAACGGTTTCAAGGACCGACGAGGTGGACGCGGCGGCCGAGGAGGTCGTGGTCGAGGCCGTGGCCGTGGTGGACGCGATGGTGGACGTGACCGCGATCAGTCCAAGGATGAGGTCAAGCACAGCAGCAATGAGTAAGCCGCCCTATCCATTATGCAGAGAGGCATTTGCTAACATACTACACAGCACCACCCCTCGCATCCAGTCCACCGCCGACGAGTCTGCCGATAACAAGAAGCGAAGCCGCGATGAGGATGCTCCCTCCGGCGAGCCTGCTGCCAAGAAGGTCGACGTCAAGGCCGAGTAGGTCAAGATCAAGATGGAATTAGAATCGCTCATCTGAACCGAGGAGGAAAATGGAACCAAGGAACGACCAACATCATTTAGGCTGATACCATATATTGAACAAAAAAGGGGAGTTTCAAAAACTACGAAGTTTTGTGAAAGGGAGACGAAGCGGCAACCGCTACAACTGTATTATGGGATCTTTTTACGGAGCAACCAGGTGCTTTGCTGTCCTTTCCTATTGTCTATCACGGGTCTATAGATGGCTAGTGGCATTTGACAGAGATTATAAAGCAAGTGATACTATTCGCAAGTGACGTTTTCTCCATTATCGCGGCTCACGTTCGTTTTCTCTATATGGTCCCCCTCTTTCTAAGAAAACACCCCATTATACCTCATGGCGGCTCTAAACAGAGTAATCCAGCTTCTTATCGCCAAGGACACCCCAGAACTCTTCGATAAGCTCCTTCTGGCCACTTGGTGCTCCTCGCACAGCAAGATATACGCGCGCCTCAAGCTCAGGATCCCAATTGCCCGGGTTTCCATGTACCATGCGACCACCAGCCTCATTGAGGATCGCCCATCCAGCACAAACATCCCACGCCCAGCATCCACCCTCCCAGTACAAGTCAACCTGTCCCGCGGCCACAGCAGCAATGTTCAGCGCAGCAGAGCCCATCGACCGCAACGAGTGAACCATTGATCCGCCATTCTCAGGAGTCGCTGTGAGCTTTCGGAATGCTTCGACCTTGATGTCGAAGTTGGGTCCGTCACGTTGCGCTCCCCATTCAACAGCGACGAGAGAACTGCCGAGGCCCTCGATGGGTCGCGGTGAGCGTGCGAGAGGGAGACGGCGAGGTTCTTTTCCACGACCGTGTGTGAGGAAGGCGCCGCGGCCCTTGATAGCGGTGTAGAGAGTGTCGAGCCATGGGTTGTAGATGACGCCAATGGCGGGCTGACGATCGATTGCGAGACCGAGAGAGATACAGGCGCTGGGGAATGAGTGCACGAAGTTGGTTGTTCCATCGATTGGGTCGACAACGAAAGTTGGCTCAGAGCCAAGTCTCACTCCAGGCTTGTATGTCTCTTCACCCATGAAGGAGATTGAGGGGAATGATGAGGAGAGGCGGGTTGAGACCATCTTTTCAACGCCCTTGTCTGCTTCGGTAACAATGTCGACGGCTGCAATTATGTCAGCTACAAAACATATCATGGACAGAACATGATCGTACAGTTGAGCTTGGTGTCGGTGTCGAGCTCAGCAGGATTGGCAGCCAAGATCATGGCTCCGGCCTCGTAGGCCACTGAGACGAGCTCATCATGAACAGCTTGAAGATCGATATCAGCCATTGTGTATAATTTCCTTCTTGTTGTTGACTGAACAAGATAAGATGGTGTTATGATGAAGTGGAGGAACAGATTTATGGAGGGGTTCTCAATGATTTGGCGGGGCAGCAGCTCAAGCTGACGTCTGTGAGGGGCCGAAAGCCGGGGCCGGTCAGAACAGACCATCCGGAGCTTCCTAACATCGCAGTGATACTCAATGAACAGGGGACAAATAGCAGGTTGGGCTTGTGCTGTGCTTCAATTGGACACATGGCATTTCTCAACCAAATCTAGGGATAGAAACGCCGTGAATTGAGTGTTAAATCACTATCGACAAGAGTGGTACAAGACTTCCGTAAACTACCAAATTGAACGAATCCTCGCAGCACATACACAATGTCATGATATATCAGAATTCCACCCAGCCAAGTCCAGGCTCTGCATGAACCACAGGTTCCCAAGCCCAGTAAATAAGAGAGAAAGAAGGAAAGGCAAACATAGCAAAATTCGCAGACAATCCATAATCGCGCAGCTTTTGTCTCGTCTCCCACAACATACTCGACTCTTTCAGCTCATGTCTCGTCTTACATGTTCTCCCTAAACACAGACCGTCGCTCTGTCGGACTGCTCTCGGCGCTGCCGCTTCTGTTCTTGGGTTTCGCAACTCCCGTGTCGATAGGTCGAGGGCTCACGCCGCGCAAACTTGAACCAGCATCGTCATCGAACGGGTTTCGTCCTCCAGGTCCCGATGCAGGACTTCTGCTCGCCCTACGGCCCCGATCTTCCTCCTCGTCGAAACCTCGGCCACCCGACAATCCCGGCGTCGCCGCGAGGTTCATGTTGTAACCACCGCCGTATCCGGTGTCCCGGCCGCGACCACCAACGTCCTCTTCATAGTATCCATATTGGTCTGCTTCGTTTCCAACGCGCGAGTCCCACGCTTCATCAGGGTCGAGCGGACCGAAGCCGCGACGGCCGCGGGCACCGCCGGATTGCTCGTAAGCGCCTGCGGCGGATCGGTTGTTGCGGTTCTTGAATTTGCGAATCTTGTCGTTGAACCAGCCAGCGATGCCGCTAGGGGCGGGTTGTATTCCATAGCCGCTGTCTTCTTTATGCCATGGTAGATACGAGGCGAGACTTGGAGGGGGAAGCTGTAGGAGATAGGGTATTAGTTTGATTGACAGGATTGGGAGCGAAGGAATTGACATACGCCAAGTCTGCGAGCACGAAGCTGTGTGAATACAACCCATCCAACAGCTCCTGCAACGAGCAGGACGATAATGGCGATTACGATACCTCCTGCCGTCGACACCATTTTTCTGTGATCCCGCTTCTGTGTGTCCCAAGGGATTTGCGATGCGATCAGTCGCGTGTTGACGAAAGACGAGATAGTGAGACAGATGCTGGTCGGGCGCAAATCGCAACGATTGCGTTATCTATCTTGGTATTTGAATAGTAATAATCCGCCGTGGGAAGGAGAAGATACAATGAAGGGTTATTTTCGCAAGTGAGATTTGGTGTCCTTTGTTTGACTTTGGCTTGTCTTGTTCGGATGAGGTGGCGGTGCTTCGTCCAAGCTCCTACAGTGCAAGTGCAGTATGAAGATGTCACTGACTGGGCTTCAATTGAGATGTAATGGACGCTGGAGGACTGGACGGGAAAATCTTAGGGCGGTCCACTTCTGTCAGTGTCCACGGACTAGGATTGCTTACAGTGAGCTTGGCGCTGATGCCGGCTCTGAATTTAGTATCAGTGGCCCGCTGTAGTGGAGAAAGGCGTTTAAGTCCCTGCAGAGTTCCATATCCAATTCCCTGAGAAGTCTCAACCTTCAATTGCAACATCCAATGCTTACATTCACATATCCATGTCAATTAGACTTCTTTCCAAGATTAACCATCGTGAAAATGATTTAACTGTTCTGGTGAGTCCTGCTTATAGCTTCCTCCTATCTCATTAAATAATTAGCATCTTATTTCAGCCTCGTATTCCTCATCCGAGCAAATCCGCTCCCTTGCATCCGAGTCTATTTCAGTCCATTACAACGGCTACCAGCCTCTTGGAATAACAAAAAACATGCAATTAACCGCTCTGTATATCTAACTCTTCCTAAGGGTTTATCCCTTGATACCGCACTTGTTCCAATGCCCTCCCTGCCTCGCAAACGACAAGCTCACCACGAAATCCTCCAGCCTACACCGTCCATACTCATCTCCTCCGCAACTCTCCATCTCCATAACTCTATCATTTATCAATACTCTCACATATTCGTCTCCCTTCTCTTCATTTGTAGCGCCGCACTCAAGCTTCTCTACATACATACGCGCAGCAAAGGGGACTACCCATGCTGATGAGTAGCCATGTGCTCGGATAGCTGGCACGATATGATGTTTCGGCAGCTTGCTTGTCGAGTTGTACAGACCCATTGCTGAGAAAATAGACACCATGGTGTTGTCATGGCTGAAGTCTGCATATAGCGCCCTGTCCAGGGGAAATGTCTCAGGATTGCCGTCCAACGTGCGATTGGTTGTGGTGCGGTCATCAACAGGCTTCCTCGTCAATCGAGAAACAAGCTCGTTGACATATCCTACGCCCTGTGTCGGTCCCATTGCGTTGCCATTACCGTATTCGTAGTATTTGCCCAGAGTCATGTAGTAATCGTAGCTTCGCCAATCTTCTATGGAGAAAAGGTCGCAGAAACGGGATTGTCCTACACCATCAGGAGTGTTGACTGTGTTGAAAGGGCACAGATCCATGAGATAGATCGTCTCCTGTAGCGACAGTTTGGCTTTGTGCAGATTCCTGTTGAGTCTATCCCGAATAGGAGGCAGGAATTTGTTTCCCCAGGCGGTCTGCGCACTGTTGTCGCCAACCTCATCATTGTCCTCGAACGAGCTACATGTTCCATGTGACAGTGTGTTGTTGATACCGGGCTCCTCGGGAATTACAAGAATGTCATCGGTGTAGTCATATCCAGACTCTCCTCGAGAGGCATAGAAACCTTGTGTGAAGTTGTGAGACGACATGATAACTCTGTCGGATCCTGATGCCCTGATGAAAGGCTCCGTCTTTTCAGCGAGTCCGATGTATCGCTCATAAAAAGCCTTTCCAGAATCAATCATCTGGTCTTGACCAAAATCGGTCAGATCCTCAGATCCGAGGTTGTATTCGTAGTCACTGAGCCATTCGTAGCCCTTGCCATAGTTGGTCACTGATTTCTGGAGGCGGGCAATGGTGGCGCTGTATGCTGTAGTCTTGCCGGCGGTTGGATATCGAGCTCCATGACGAGACAGGGCGATTCCTATGGTGACCTCGCAATCATCTGGTGTTGATGAATCAACCTCTGATGGGACAGAGAAGAAGGAAGAATACTGTCCCCAGAGCTTGGAAATGTCATTGCAGCTTCCGTCATACTCACATCCAGATGACAGTGTGCTTGCAGATGTTAGTTTGGGGTCAAATATGAGAATCGGATGAGGGTGCTCACTTGTTGTGAACCCAAATAGCGAGTACGGTGATCAATGCAACTGTGCTGATTACCATGACAAGGTAGCTCCATCGTCGGGTCTCTCGACGCTTATGCTCTGTATGCCAGTTCTCAAGTCGCTCGGCGTCCGCATAGCTCTCTTCAGCTTCATCATCATTTCCAGAGAGTAGTCGCCCTCTCTCAGCATCGGCATCAGATGCATCTGAGCGATTCGCCTCTGAGGGCGCGTCGTCGCGCGGAATTCGAACCATTTCTACTGCTTCGGTTATCTTGACAGGGATGTTGTAGATGTTTATGAGAGCCAATAGCTCCCTGTGAGGGCGATAAGGTTAAATCAGCAACGACTGATGCGAATAAACACGCAAAGTTTGAGGTATTGAGCTACTAGCAGCTCTTTCTTTGATAGCCTTGCGCTTTGATCGCATTTGTTGGCTGGGAATAGTGTTGATTAAGCTGAGCTGAGTATCCCTGAATGTTGGAGGTTCAAAGACACTTCACTTCACTTCAGGTGAGAGTGGGCCACGTGCATGGTTATGAGGCTGACAAATGAGGCACCATTAGCCACATGCCGATGTCTTCAGCAGCTGTTACAGTGATTGCGCTCAGTCGTGAATCAGTGAAACAGTGATACATGATTCAGAAGAGGAATAAACACGATAGTAAGAATTAGGTAATTAAACTTCCTTCAACATAATGATTTGGTTTGGTGTTGGTGCTATTATTAGATCTTACCAGTACCCTAATGTTCAGTGATGAAGGCGACAAATGAAGTGGAAAGTATCGAATGGAATATGCCGCTCTAGGCGGAATACATTTTAGCTGTATCATGCAGATCTCAAGATAACATCTCTGCTCCTATACCTCCAACCTCTATCGTTTAACATGGATATAAATTTTAGAGCAAACCTGCCGCCCAGAAACCAGTTCTTTAATCCAAACCCAATTCCCAAATATTTTATCCCATTACCATAGCATTTCAAATACCCAAAGACCTTGCCACGTAGTCTAGCTACATTGCAATAAGCCGTAGTACGAATGGTATCATCAAGTGTATAAGTCATAAAAACGTTGAAGAGAAAACGCGGGGTATAAGCCAAAATATCCAATCATTCCTTCACATTGCAACACCGACACTCCTCCTTTGAGGTCGGGTATCGTTTCTGCCAAACGTTGAAGTGGCGAACCGTGAGATGAGGGGCTCATCCTGTGACACAGCAGCTGTGCTACCCACAGAGCATGTTGTCGGGACTGTGCGGTTCTCGTCATCCGATTCCCACGTACTGACCGTATCGACTGACTCTGTGCTCCGCCGATGTTCTGATGCTCCGCCCAGCGAAACTTGGTAAAATCCTTGGTTGCCCCTGATAGGACGAGGAGCGTTGGTGACAGAGTCGAAACTCATGTTACGGTTGTGCTGTGACCCGGGGAAGAGCCAGCTCGACACCCGGGAAAAAGACTTCTTCTTCCTCAGAGGAGGTCGAAGTACTAAAGGTAGAGGTGGCGGTGGGGGCATATCATCTCGCCTGGGGCGAGAAGGAGGGGTAGAAGGTGACCTTTGCTCACCAGGAGTTCGGGATCTTCGAGGTGGTGTGATAGGAGTTCTCACAGGCGTACGAGGCGACCTGATGGGTGCTGTGTGTGGCCTTTCAATGATATCAGAGTTGAGGCGCTGGGCAAAAGAAGGAGCTGCTGGGGGAAGAGCCGGAATTGACGGCATGGGCTCCAGGTCTGAAGTCGGCGGGAGCGGTTCGTCACCAGGCCCGTAGATCGAGCTCATACCGGGCATGGTTCGGGCGACCGAGTGGGGAGTTGGTGGTCGACTAGGAACATAAAGACTCTGTCTCTCGATGACATCGTCAATCTGCTTCTGGAGTTTTTCAACCTCTAGCATAGCACTCGCAACTCGTTCCTTGACCTTTTCCACATCTGGCGAGCTATACGCACGAGGACGACCCGGTGACTTGGGGGGGATCAAAGGCGGGATCTCATCTTCTCCATGAGAGGAACTAGGAGCACTTCCCAGAGCTTGGCGACGTGGAAAGTGGAATGACATGGGAGAATCTGAAAAGCTCTTCTGATGCTCTAATGAAGGTTTCACTTCTTCGGGTTGGCTATCCGAGACACAGTCAGAATAGTCTGATGAGGGGGCCGGGTTCGCAGGCCTTGGTTCAAAGTGAGGCATGATAGGAGATACACCATTGTCGGACTGATAGATGCTCAACTCGAGCGGGCGGTAAGGGCGATGAGGTAACTGTTTCGCAGGTCGAAGATTCGAAGCTCTCGATGGCGTAGGTTCAGGATAATCAAGAAATGGATCGGCAGCAGTTGATACATGGCGGAAGTCTGAAGGGGCTGAAATGAGCGGCCGGCGCGAACTTGGAGAGAGTGACCAGAATCTCCTTCTCTTTGACGAGACACTGTCTCTTGTAGACCTCTCCGACATTTTACGATGCTCCGGCATTGCAACAGGCTGGGGATGGTGAATTGGTTGGTCGTATATTACTGGATATGAACGCTTCTCATCGACTTGGCCTATCAGCAACTGGTCGTCGCTCAACCTGCCTACGGGCCACGAAATGTTCAAAGTTGAAGATGAATCCGAGGCCCAAGTATTGGCAGTGTGGGCAGAGGTAGAAGTAGACATAGACTTACTACGACGCGGCCTCCTGTCCTCTGAGGAGACCAGCGGTGCGCAGCAGAGAGATAGCCACGATGGCCAAGAAGCTCCTTCAGAGCCATGGGCACCGTGAGAACCGGCGTGTGTCATGCTGCGAAGCTCTCACGTCATACCGAGAAGGCGTATAGAACGTTGGGGGAGAAGAGAATGGCGGGGAGAAGAACGAACGATTCGTTACTCAACGAAGTAAAAGAAAAATGGCAGAGAAGCTGAAAGACGGATCAACGTATGGAGATAAGGTGGGATATGAGTGTGTATGTAAGTATGTATGTACAGTACACTCCTTCGTATATGTAAGCCAGCACCAGTACTAGCACCTGCAGAAGAGGAGTGTGGTTGATGAAAGAGAGGAATGGGATAGGACAAGAAGTGAAGCAAGACGGGAAAGCTGCAGGAGGAGGACCAGGGACCCGGCAGATAAAAGAACAAGAGAAGCAAACAGCGGCAAGCAACTTGTAATGCAGCCCAGCCCATCTCGTGGATGACGGCCGGGCTGCGACGTTCCCATGGTAGTATATCCACACCCACAGAGGCAACAAACGACAGTATTGGCACCCATGCCCCTACGAGTCTGTAGTGGGATCTGGGTTAGTTTCAAGCCCCATTACGATCGAATTTTAAAAAATTAAATAAGAAAAAAATGGGCGGCAGCCAAGGGAGATGCAAGACGACGTATCGAGTGGTTGACGATTGTCCAAGACGAACCCACGGTGCAGGTGATGGACCGGGGTCGGTTGTCTCGCCGGACCAGTCGGCGCTTAGAAGACGGTCCTGACGGACTCCCGATCATGTTAGCGCTCCACACCAACTCTGTCAAAACACCACAGAGACACATTGACTGGGCCACACGTAGTGCCCGAGATGGTGTCGCTGTTGCCCTTGGCTTAAGTCTAGAGAGTCGAGTCAAGTCGATGTCGTGCATTTGGTTCCACTCCATTCCACTTCCAACTCGCCCTTTGGCTGGTCGTGGATCTTTCCATTGACTTTTTGGTCTGCTTGTCCTTGCCACAAAAGACCCCAGACGAGGTCTCGTGCTGCTACCTTATTGGATAGCCGCATGAGATGACGGGGTTTGAGGCCTTTGCCTGTGTTCGAGGCTGTGTGTCGTCACGCTGCGCATTTCTCACATTCTCTTGTCGAACTGGTGTGAACTTGGGTCTTGGCGAAGGCGTCGTCAAAACATGAGTTCCATACCCAAGCTATCATATCACCTTGAACAAGAGACGTTCTTCGTCAGACGTTGTACAGAGCGCATGTTCAAACAACAAAGGTCATAGCTCTTAGCCCTGCTCTCTTCGGATAAACGCACAACAGAACCTTGCCTCGCTTGCTGGCTCCTAGTGCAAATCTTAGCCTTGTCGACTCTGTTTGTCTTCATTGAATCGACATCTGACGTTGCATCCATACATCGTATTTGGGGTTGCACCGCCGGTTTGGGCAATACCCTGGTCCTGCCGGGCTGATTGGTAGATGCACCCCGGAACTTGGCCTCTTCATCATCTCTTCTCCATCAAATCGGTATGCTGCACGTTTTGTTACTCTTCGACCTTGCGACTGACAACCGTGTTTGTCTGTGAGCTGTGAAATGCTAGGGTCTCTTGAAACGTGGGAGCTTCAGGAACGCCTGTCAATCTGCCTCTCATCGAATCCGGATGCTCCTTTGGGCCAGGTTTGTTATTACTTGGCCAAAGAATTGGTCGCTACATCCTAAAACAGCCGTGAATGATGTTTCATGGCACCCAGAATAGTGATGAGCACGAGGCCATTGTGATGACCCGTATTCTGGCGTGAGCTGACGCGATACGATTCGCCTGCCTTGAAATCTTGAGACAAAATGACTAAACGATGACAGTCCCGAAATTTTAATATTTGGCGCTGGTAGACCAGAACGGCTGAAATGCATTGCTTGGCCCTTCAGCGGCATCTGACAATAAGCGGCCATACTACGTTGATAACAGTGTCGTATTGCAATTGCCTCTTCATCTCTCAGCCGGAGAAACAATGCACAGCCCTGCTTTTGTCTCAGTAAGAGTCACCAAAACCACTAAACACCAACAAACAAGGTGGGATGGCTTCATTTGTGGGGTCAATAGGAAGTGTGCCAGAAAAGGATTGTTAGGGCACCTCGGTTTAGAGAGACAAAGGGTCAAACCGTGCAGCTGGGTCGGTGTCAAGCCTGATCGACAGCCGGACCGCTCCCTGTTGCTGCTGCAAACATCCATGGTTGTTAGCTTAGTAGGGAGTCACGTAGTGTTTGCTTTTGGTGCCCTGCGAGCGAAATTCCGTTACGCTTCCTTCCGCTACCTTGTCGTCAGATGAAAGGTGATACCCCTGACTTTGCCATTCCTTGGTTCTTAAAATAGCGACTCTTAAGTTGAAGTATGGGTGGCTTTGCAACCTTGGCTTGGCTAGCTTTTGGCAGGGATGCATCCAGAAGCTCGTCAGAGGTTCCCCTTAGGTTGTATCCAGTATGATGAAAAGATTTAGGCAAGTTTAGTGTAATGTTAGAGGGCCTTTACATTGGCCATTTTTGTCACTAAGGATAAAGGCCCTGAGTTTTCTTGCCTGCCCTAGAGGGGTTCTGAAGATAATGGAGACAAAAGCCGATTCACATGCGATGTTGTGTTCTCCATCAAGCACAAAATAGCAGGTGATGGATGTTCTAGTGGCGATCTTCAGTCATTCTGACTGATGTTTTTTTTTATAGCACTGCACAAGGCGCAATAATCAGTTCGGAGGGCAACCTGTCTCAGTCTTGACTTCGGGAATGGCTGTAGAAAAAGACGGAGGATCCTCTCATGTCTATTTTCCTTGTTTCTTGCGCAGTTAGCTCCTTCCACTCTGCAACGGCGGATGCAACGGGAGTGGCGCATTTGACTTCACGATGTGGGATCGATGCGGCCTCGTCGTTTTTGTGAGTGGAGTTGTTGAACTCGTTCGACTCAGTTGACTCGTTCTGTGTGGGAAGAGTAGCAGTCGATTAGAGGTCGATGGCGATGATTATCTTCAGCTAAGGTTGATTCCAAGGCAATGTTGTAATATGCAATGTAACCAAGTCATGGCTTTACTTATCGACTACTCCAAGGAAATGTTGAATGCATTGGAAGAACGAATGCAAGTTGCTGAGAACAGCAAGCAAAGATCCACTCAACATGCAAACCTCCTCTTGATTCAGGGAACCATCTGGTCTCCCTCGCAATGCCTCTGCCGTCCCAACGTCCAGACAAGTTCCTTTGCGCTATGGCGTGTACCTTGAGCTTTTGAACAGCTCAAAGTCCAGTCTCTCAAAGTACAACAGCCACAACACGAAGGAACATATCTGGTGGCCAAACAGCACCACAGATGATGGCGACTTAAGTGTTGTCAATTGAAATATTGTTATTCCATGTCTAGATTCGCGAGGTTCCGTGTTATTAATCCCGAGACTAGAAGAAGCTTGAGATTGGCAGATAAGCTTCAACAACGCCGGGTAATAGATCTACCGACCGTGCTCCACACTGTTGGTCCCTGGTTCCGAATCTGGCAGGCGGGACAGCGGTCACGCGTGGCAGAACGCCAAAAGTCAAGTAAATTCATGGATTAGAGATCTAGATTGCGACAAGCTCCGAGGTCGTCAAAATGGGCAAACGAGACTTCAATAGCGGAGATGGCGCTGCCGCTTTTCGCAAGCGCCAGAAAGTCGTACACGAGGCGCCAACAAGCGAAGAAGTTACCTCGAGCGATCAATTGCGCAATCTCCTGTCCTTCGACCAGGATTTGCGCAACGCCAGGCATGGTAAGTGACGATGTTGTTGAAGGCACCAACGAACTTGATCTGATACATACTCCTCTAGGCCTTCAATCTTTCAAGAATCTCCTCGATCAAATAGTTCACGAAGAGGTTGACCGAAGAGCAAACCTCGACATTCTAAATCAATACCTTGAAGCCGTCAAGCCCAGAGATACATCCGAAGATGCAGTCTTTCTCAACGATATCATGGAAATGTGGTCCTTCGCCGTGCAGGTTAACAACGACGGTGTCATGTCATCTGTTGCCGTGGTCCTGGCTTTACTACTCCAGATCCTCTCAGGCTCACTACAACTTGTCAAGCATGGCCTCGGTATCTGCCAGACCCTTCTGCAAGAGCAGCAACTGAAATCATTGGCAAAGAATCTGTCAGCAGAAAAGAGCAAAGGTTTTATCATCTCGCCTACTCTCCGTCTCCTTCGAGAAGCTACATGCCTAGACGGAGGCTCCTATGCGAAGCGAATCTTCCGCGCTCGAAATTTCACATTGACATCGCTTGGACGAAATCTTGAAATTGGGCATATCGGAGATACGCAGGAAGACGTGCGCAAAGCTTCCGTCAGGACAAATGCTGTCCGTTTTTTTCTGAGCCTTCTCAAGTTCTTGGGTTCAGATGGACGTAAAGAACTTGTATCCCAGAAGGAACTTTTGTCCCATGTGACTTATATGATCAAAAGCGACCCTGCCTACCTCGTTGTGGATATTCTCGACTCTTTAAAGCTCTATCTTCTCAAGGATGACAAGATCCCCAGGGAAGTCAAATTCCGATGCTTCAACACCAAGTCGTTGGTACGCTTCTTGGCTTTATACACATACACTAGCGATGGCGAAGATGTCAATGAGAAGTCAACGGTGAGCTACAAGGCCCATCAACTCCTCATCTACATCTGCACGACGCCTACTGCTGGTATTCTATATCCTTCCACTGGTCTATACCCTAAAGAGTCTGAAGACGACCCAACGCCAAGTGGGCGTGCGAAGGCTGGTACACGGGGTGCTCTCTTCGCCGACAAATACAAACAAGACATTCCTGTGTATAACTTTGTCCTTGCCGAATTCGCTCAAAAGTTGCGGCCTTGGTCCAGTTTGAAACATAGCGAGCTTCTGGTAGCAATCTTCACCGCTGCCCCTGAACTTACTGCAAAATATTTCCTAAGCAACCGATCTTTCACGTTCGAACCAAAGTTATCCATGACATGGATTGGATATGCCGCGTTCCTCTTTAACACTATGCAACTTCCTCTCCCTCCTCGCTTCGGAGACCGATCGCGATCTGCCAAGGCACCTCCTCCCACGTCCATCCTTCTCGACAACATTATTCCTCTCCCCATCAATCAAAAAGTCCTGATCCGATGTCTTTCCTCCAAATCCAACCTCACATCTTTCTTTGCTACCCGCATTCTGATCGTGGCAGTCGAGAAGTTAGCTGAAGCTCTCAAGATGCATGAAGAGGTTTCAAAGGGCAATGATCCTGTCTGGGCAGAAGCTAGCCGTCGTTTAATCGATGCGTTTTGCCAACGTATTCCTGACATGAAAGAAATCGTTCGGTCTTATAAGGGAATACCAGCTGAGAACATTCTCCATAAGGTCATGGCCAGTCGTTTGCTACGCCTTTACTATGAAGTCATTCCACAAGTTGCCCTTGCTGCCAACTTTGATGTTTCGCCTTTTTTCACAGAAGTTCTCAAGTCGCTCAACAAGGAAAGCGAGCAGCATGAGGACGAGTCACTGAGAGTCATGGAGCTCGAAAACTTGGTATCAATTGCCAGTTATTCCCCCGGTATGCGTTGGTTCTCAAGGATAGACAATCTCATCGATGGAGCAGGATCGTCGCCATACACTGCCCTCCTGCGGCTGCTTTGTGATAAGAAGCGAGATCTTCCTTTCCAGCAGCTGAAGAAGGTTCTAGGCGAGGTCGCAGTTGAGAACCAGATGGTGACGAAGGCGTCCCTGATGAGCCCCCTATTTGAGGCTCTCCAGACAATACTGGCCGATGCCAAGGCAAAGCCAATGGAGAAGGTTTGGTCATATGTTGACAACTGCATCAACCGATGTGCCTCCTCGCCAATCAAGTATCTCGATTTGTTAGAAACATATGCCCAGGAAGATGGTGTATCATCTGGTAGTGAGACTGCTTTGGTTAACGTGACCCTGGTAGAGCAGTTGTCATTCGCAATGGGCTCTGCTAACAGCGATGAGCAAGCTGCGCTTGGCCAGTTCCTGTCTTGCTACTTCTCTACTTCATACAAGTTCAAGCCAGGAAAACAACTCACCAAAGCTCTATACAAACGCATCTTGGAACAGTTTTCATCAAGCAAGGTCAAGATGAAGAAGCTCAAGGAGGAAAAGTCTGATGATGCAGATGCTGATGAAGATATGGCTGATGCCGACACAGTTGATGTGAATGGTTCAAAAGATGGCTCGACCATTGATTCTTCAAAGCTCGAGGCTATGCTGCATGTACCACTGCCCGAAGACGAGGATACCACAGCTTTGACAAAATGGGCTGGCAAAAACGCAGAAGACCTCGTTGAAGATGGCTGGGCAGCAGCTTTGATCCGCCTCCTCTCCTCTCCCCATACCAACATCCGCAAAGAATCCCTCACCAGCATTCTCAAGATGGCTGCCAAGCTCAAGGAATCTTCCTACGAAGAAAAGGAACAAGTTTGGCTCCTCTTGTGCGAACTTGCCGAGTCATCGCGGGATCAAGTTGACAAGGGCCCAGTCCCCTCTGCCTTCACTGCCTTCGCCATCCAAGCTCTGGATGTCCTGAAGAATCCGCTGCACCCGCTCTACCCCAAAATCAACAGCTTTCTCACACGCAGCCCCGTCTGGTCTGCTGACAAGCTTCCCCTCGCCCACGACATTCTTCACGGTGAACCCTCAGAAGATGATAAGTATTACACCGAAATCACATGGCTTCTCACCTACCTCCTTGACAGCTTGCGCACACCCTCCGATCTTAGCATCTTTCATCGCAAGCGCTGGTTCGAGAAGATACTCGCTCTCGGTGCCAACCCTTACTTACGTATCAATTTACGCACTCGTTTGCTACGTCTATTGTATCGCGCGACTTGCATCGAAGGCGGTAGCACCACGCTGACGACTCGCTTCGGCATTCTCAGCTGGCTGGACTCGCAACGGGCTGCTTTTGAGGGAGGTGAAGAGGCGGATGTCACGATTGCACTCATGAGAAGGGTATGGGAGACATGTGATCAAGAAAAGGTCAAGGTCTGGAGTAAGGGAGGCGTCGAGAAGTTACTTGCCATGCATGATTTATAGAGATGAGTAGATTGGATATATAAGCTAGACACATTTATACATACGACTGTTAATACCCAGCATTTTAAGACCACGAAGACTTCCGTTTATCAAGGAAACGAAAATCTCCTGTTAGGCACTCAAATGCTCGCGATATGTCCAGTTGACTTCAAACATCACTTGAGAAATTCATGGAGTCAATTTTATCACTGAAACATCAAATTTGTTCAAATTTGTTCGTACATATATGTACAGATCCCACCCATCTACCAAACAAAAACCAGAACGGACACCATAACGATTGACAAAATATATATATGCCCGTCGACACAAAAGATACTCTCCCTCGCTAACTACCCCACGCATTAATATGGATAAGAGCAGCCTTTTCGTTCTGCCGTTAACAAAAATGTTGAGTTTTTAATTTCCCATCCAAAATTCGCCGTTGTAAAATATGAACGCATCTCCAAAATAGATATAAACAAGATTATCGCAAGGCTGCATGGGCATTATAACGACCGTCTCAATAGATACATGCTGAGTCTAAACAGTCTACAATTGGCCAGAAAGCAGGGCTTCAGTTGCTGAGAAATTGTTAGCTTGAGATCGAATAAATGAGTTAGAGAGTAAAGACTTACCAGAGTTGATGTAGGCCCTCTTCGCGTCTAGGGGAACATTAAATCGCCTCTCCAGCTCTTGCTTGATGCCCTTCTTGGTGACAGTCATCAAGTCAGCTGTCTTGAGGATGTCACGAATCTCAGCGAGGAGGGCGTCATCACTAGGCATGCCAACCAGGTCCTCGGGAGAGAAGAACTGTGAGCCACCAAACTGGCTCGCACGGTTGCCAGGCATCTCAGAATGGGCCAGAGACATGCGAGACATGTTCTGGTGGCCGAAGCCAGCTGTTGAGCCGGGGCGGCTGGGCTGGTAACCACCACCGTACTCAGAGAAGGGTCCTTGAGCCTTGGTGGCATAACTGTAACCAGAGATCTCTGATCGCACATCGTCACGGGCTGTCTGGGTCTGTGTCTCCCAGAGCTCGGCTTGGTACTCCTCCCACTTCTTGCGAGGGATCGAGTTGGGATCAAACTTGCCCTCGTCTGAAACAACGATCTTCTTACCGGCTTCACCAGCAATAACACGAGTGTTACCCCAGTTGAAGTCATCCATGTGCCAGAAGGAGTACAGGGGCAGACCGAAAGAGAAGACAGGAATGGCAGCAATGTACATGATCATCCAACCAACCATCTCCCACTTGCGTCGGAGGATGAAGATGACAGCCTGCAGACCGTAGATGGCACCGAGCAACAGGAAAGCTGTAATGGGCACAACTGACGGGTTGGTAGCGACCTGGTAAATCAGGTAGACAATATACATGACAATGACAGGCTGGACGATAGTGCTCAGAAGATCGATGAAGACGACAAAACGCATACTGAAACAGCAGAAACCGCAAAGCTGGGCCAAGGGAATAAGCTCAGCCAAATTGTGCACAGTAGAGTTGATCCAGCGACGTCGCTGAGACAGGAAGACAGACCAAGAGTCAGGGGCAATAGTCCAGGCCTGTGCGCTGAAGAGGTACTTCGTCTTGTACTTGGAGTGGTACTTGAGGAGCAAGGTTGTGAGATATCGATCCTCACCAAGATGGAGCAGGTTCTTCATGTGCAGAGTATCAACACGAATCGTGGAGTAGTCTTCAACGATCTCCTTGCTGACGAACAAAGGCTTACCAGTCTCCGCAGCGCGAATTCGGTACATAGAGAAACAACCAGGCAAACAAGTGACTGAGCCGAACAAACTCTCGAAGGCCTTGGACAAGTTGTGTGAAATCCAGTACTCGTAGACCTGAATCATAGTGATGAAAGAGCCCTTGGCGTTGGTGAGAGCGGTTTCACCACAGCAAGCAATCAGGCGAGTATCATCGATGAAGGCTGAAATCATTCGAGTAGCTGAGTCCGCAGCGACGACAGTATCGGCATCAATTTGGAAGAGATATTCGTAGAAGGTTGGGTTGACACCAATAATGTTGCGGATCTGGTGATACATCTCAAGCTCCATGGGACTCATGGCAAGGTTGTAGTGGACGCGGTTGAGGAAACGCATGAGAACCATCTGGGAGTCTCGCTTACCACGGTTACCGGGGCGAGAGACCTCAGAAGGCTTGCCAACCTTGACAATGACCATGAAGGGAACGATGTGGCCTTGGACTTCGTAAAGACCCGAGTAGATCTTACCCATGTTGTGCTGCTTCATACCCTCACCGAGAGACTCAAAGCTGAGAGGCTCGGGATCGACAGTCTCTGAGACACCAAGAATATCCAGCACGATGCGAGGCGTAGGCCTGTCGTTACCCTGACCGATAATCATACCGTCACAGACAACGACGAGAAGCTTACGCTTATCATCATACTTCATGCGAGAAAGCGAGTCGATAGCACGACGCAACGAGTCTTCATCTTCGGTATAAGCGGGAATCATACACATGACGAACTTGTCGAGGTTCTCAGGCACGTTCTTGCCACCGAATTGGAGCGCAGCAAGGAACTTGAAGACCAGGATAGATGCGAGCATGACTGAAATAGCCAAGATGAAGTATGTAGCGAACTGACAGCGGGTGGAGTTTCGAGTATCTGAGTCACCAATGTAGAAGAGGTTGTTCAGGCAGGTCTCCATGCGTTGTTTCTTGACAGGGCTAAGCTTGATGTTATCCCAGTACTTGGAAACGTCTTGGCCCTTTGCGCTTCGGAATAGCTGGACAACGCTGTCCTCCATGAAGTCTGTGGCACCTGGGATGTTGGGAGTAGGCTTGCCAGCCTTGGCCTTCAAACGGAGACCACCCTGGAGGTACTTGGTCATGTCGTAAACCTTTCCGTGGATAGTGACAACGTTCCAAGAGCTATCTCGGGCCAGCTTCTTGACATACTTAGGGCTGTAACCCATTCGTCCCTTGAGGTAGACATGCTTGAAGGTGTACATCTGCTCGAAGTACCAATCAGGTCGGCTGTCATTGGTGAAATAACGGAAATCGTGGTAGACAGAGTTGACATCAATATCTCTGGAGGCAAGAAGCTGGGGCTGACCAGTGATATTGGTGTTTCGGTTGTCGAGAGTAACCTCAGGAGGGATCTGACCATCTTTGCCCTGGCACAGAGCAGACACTTGGATGGGGAAAAGAGCGCTGATATCCTTGCCGGCATAGTTCAAGAGAGTATCCTCGCTGACGAGGTTGCTGCCAGGATAATGGTTGGGAATGAAGGCATTGAGGTCAATAACGAAACCGCGGATAGCAACGTAGGCGCCCTTGCTGCCCTTGTCACCGTCGTAGGAAGAGAGTTCGTTGGAGCTGTAGACATACTGCTTGGGGCAAATGAGCATAGGGAATCCGACCATGAAGAAGGCGGCGACAGCACACATCAACCAAATGAGCATGTTGATCGCCACCTTTTCTCTCCAGGCCATACGAACATCCTTTCGAGGCATACGTCCGATCAGTCTGATGGCAAAATCGGGGATGAACCAAGTGAGGAAGAAGACGAGAGCCACCCAACGCTTGCGGCTAGGCTTATCTCTATACTCCTCAACCTCCTCGAGAGACTTCTCATTGCCTCGCTCAGCCATCTGCTCGCGTGTGTCGAGGTTCTTGAACATGTCACCGCCACCAAAGGCAGAAACACCAGCCTCGGATCGAGTGTCATCAGTGAAGTAACCACCCTTGGCCTTCTCACCGTACATGAGAGGGGTGTTGCCACCAGAAACCAAATGTTCCTTGGAGGCACCGAAAGCCATAGACTCAGCAGGTGTGAGACCATCACCAGCATCTGATGAAGGCAAGCCGCCGTAGCGACCAGAAACTGACACTGCCTCGCCAAGCTGGGCAATCTCCATCCAGCAGCGTTCGCTAAGGAAGACACCAGTGGCACCGACTCTGACTTCATTCTGGGGCCACTGCTTCTCTTCAATGACCATCTCAGCACGCTCTCGTTCACTGCCGACCAAGATTGTCTCCGCGTCTGTCATACCCAGAAACTCGCCGAAAGGCAAGAACAAACTGAAATCAGCAGATCGAAGACGCTGGCTGATTTCTGCAATACCGAAAGTTTGGACCTGCATACGAACGCACTTGCTGTCGAACTGGTTCGCAATTCGTCGATCGTTGGGCTTCAAGCAAAAGACGAAGTATGAGTTGGTGCCAGGGTCAGTGACAGCCTTCTGGACATTGTCCAGGGAGGCAAGGAACTGGCCTGAAGCACCTTGCTCGAGAGTCATCTTGGCGTTCTTCTTAGACTCTCCAGCCTGGCTCTGCTGATCTAACTCCTCCATGGCCTCTTGCTGCTGGCGCTTGTAAGCTGTGCTAGGACGACCAGTTCGATGCGTCTTTCGAGACATGACACTAGGCGCTCGCATAGGCTTTGAGCTGACGGTAGCCTGCATAACGGTAGTGCGTTCATTGGGGTGAGTGACAGTCTGGAGAGCATCTTGACCGAAAAGGCGGGCAACAAACTCGCTCTTAGTGCCGTTAATCATGTTGAGGAGATCGCCAGAGATGATCTCGCCGTTCTCTTCGATGAGACCCTTGACGGGGTAATCAACCTCACCAGCAAAGTGCTTGACGGTGAAGACAGCAGATGTGTTCTCAGTCATGAAGTTGCTTCCAGGAAGCTTAGCTTGGGCAGAGCCGACCTCGATAGCAGCGTTCTTGCCATCGAAACGTCTTCGAAGAGCCTCAAGGAATTGCATATCTGTTCGGTTTCGTCGAGTTTGGTCATCGAGAATGCTAAGAAGACCGTTGCCGGGCTTCAAGATGCCTCGAACAGCGTCCGAGTTATCGAAATAGCTGGTCGCAGCAACGCTGACTTCCTCAGACTCCAGCATATCAGCCTTGCGGTCGAAGAAGTTCTGGAGAGTAAGGTTGTAAATGCACTCGGTAGCAGCATTGTTGAGAAGTTGGTCGAGCGCAGAGCCAGTGGGAGTTTGCTGGCAGAAACCGGGGAAATCGACGATCGAGACGGTGTTGGCAATGGACTCCTCGGGAGCACAAAGTCGCTGGTTAATGGTCTCAAGAATCCAAGCCACAAGAAGAGAGTAAAGTGTTCGGGCAAGCTCTCCGGCGTGAGCACGAGCACCGTTAGGGTCGAGCATAACAGTAACACGTTCTCGGTGGATCATCTTGGTCTTGTAGCCCAAAGTGGTCTGGAGGTCAGCGGCGCTGACACCAAGGAAAGCAGCGATGATGCTGAGAACATCCTTGTTCTTGACAGCAGTAATGGTTGTACCACCCTCGTGAGAGAAACCACCACTATCATCGCCAGTGACGCTGGTCTGGCTAGTTGTCTCAAACTCTAGTTGACCAATGTGAAGAATACTGGCGAGGATTTGGCATATCTCGGCAATTTCGGCGCGAGGAAACTCGAGCTTTCGTAGAGCATTCTTGAAAACTTGGAAACCCTCTGCATCGTTGATTCCAACCTTGAGCTGAGTAGGATGGCCAAGATACTTCCATCGCTTTTGAGTGGTTCCAGTGGCAGAACCACCGTCCAAGCCGAGATGAGATTTTTCAGCCTCGCTTGTTCCGGCAAGAAGATAGTAAAGAACGTGGAAGTTACGCTCTCCTGTGGGAACATCGGCGATACGGCTACGCTCCAGACGATGATCCAAGAGCTTACCACCAATCAGAACAGGGTTTGTTGTGGCTGAAGTATCGTACTGCAACTCGTAGAAGAGACCGGACTTGGAAGCAGTGGGTGTTGTGGCAGTCTTGGTAGTTGTGAGACTATCAAAGACATATGCGGCGAGAGAGAGCTTTGTGGACAGAGGCGTCGATGATTTGTTGAGAAGAGCAGTCAGGAGGTGGGCTCGAATAGTAGACTTTCCAGCGCCAGATTCACCCCTGAATAAGGATATTAGTAAACTTTGGTTTCAACTCTCCGGCTTTTAGCATCATAGACTTACAAAAACACAACGGCTTGGTTCTCGGATCTGTGTCCTAATCGCAGAAAAGCTCTGTCAGCGATTTCCTCGGCGCCAGCCATGGCGCTCCCCTCCTTGCCGCCATCGGGACCCTTTGAGGAGTTGGTATAGGTGTTGAGAGAGATGAGAGCGTGAGAAGACAGTCGGGCGGTAGGATGCGAGACATGGAAGCGACTGGCGAGATGAGCAGTGAGATGCGTATCGGATTGAAGATGTGCTGGCAACGATGGCAAAGAGGGTTGAGTGTGAGGGCCTCCTGCGCCGCCGAGCTGTGGGAGGCTCATAGCCATGATGGACAAGCAGCCAGCGAGTGGCTCTCGAAGGTTATAACGACTCGGTAGATTTGGGTTTCAGCAGAAAGGCTGTTGTTGAGAATTGGGTTATTAAGGAGTTGATGTCGTCGTCGATGATTTCGATCGTATTATCGTTTAGGTTGGTTGTTCAACAGTCAAACAGGCACTCAGAGCGAGGGTTTAGAATGCTAGTAGACAAAACGAGCGTCGAATAAAAACAATAATAAAGATTAAAAAAGGGAAGAAGAGCCAGGCTCCGGAAACAGAAGCCTTCACCAGAACGATTGGACTTGGACTGGCAGTGGTAACTCTACTTGCCAAGGTAAAGGAAAGGTATTAACACCAACAAAAACAACCTGGGCTCGGCTGGGAAAAGGGATTGTTTTCTTGGGACTGGACTGAAATGGATTGGACTGGACTGGACTGGCCACATGCAAGTCTCCTCTCTTCGTACACGACAGGGAGAGTGCTCTACTCTCTACACGGTAAAAAGGTGGGATTGTCGGTACGGCAGACCACCAACACCACTAATGCAGCTCCGGGCATAGCGCAAGCCCCCCTTTGGCCTTGAATAATTTCTATGTTTGGATTCTGTCCTACAGCCACGGCATAAAAATGGACGCCATACGAGGTTTTTCCCTGCCCATAGCCACACGGCACTCCCGGAAAGCTCCAACATCTTCCCCCTGGATCTATCTCTGTCTCTTTTGTTTTTTGCCTCTGTTTTCGCCTCGCCTCGTCTGGCTCTTGGCAGTATTTGGTGAGAGTGAGACTTTGAAGCGTCATTAGTAATAAATAATGCATGGTAGATGATGATAGCCCTGTGAGCGATGTGCTTAATGACCTCAACCATTAGATCAAAACATTCAGTCACAAAGCGAGATGTAAACATTGGTCTTCTTGAATCATTTGAAGCAATTCGGCACTTCAGCTGAAGTCTGCGATGAGTGGCATTTCTTTGCATTAAAAACCACTCAGGAGTACATTCAAGTGCCAATTAAAGTTCGCGCATTTCCTCATACATGGGAATTAACGGTTTCTGAAACTGCACTTGCGGACAACTAATTGAATTTTTCAACCATGATGAGATCGAATGCCACAATTTTAATAAAAGACCTGGTGGTGGCTCAGGGCTCTGTCCATCTCATCTAGCTTATTAATTACACGCCACAAACGGTCAGCCATGACAATTATAACTGAGACCATGTCTTGTAATAAGCATTCCTCTCAGCTTCTTGTTGAAATCCGTCCCGTCTGTCAGCGGAGGACCCAAAGTCCAGTTGTTTTGTTGATGACTGCATCATCCATCAGGAGACGGACAGATGGACTAATAACGGTAGCTCTCTCTATAGTAGACCCCTAAAAAAGAAACCCCTTGTCAACTCTGACCCAGTAACCAACCAGTTGTTCCTCAAATGGCATCCCCTAATGCTAGACTAACCCGCACAGACAGGGACGACACAGCGGGTCATACAAAAGGCTTGTTTACTTTTATGCTCCATTTTATGTCCCGTACTGTGTGAATACCAATTCATGGCCTCTGTCTCTCTCTGGAGTCTGGTTTTGTGTTGCAAGGCTTGAGACATGTTTCTGCTTCAACTTCGGCTTCCCTGATGTTGAGAGCTAGATGACCAATTGACTGGTGCTCGGGTCATTGAAGATGTTGGCGGCCCCAGTTCCGTCTCATCATGATGGCGACTTTTATAGGGATTTCCAAGACAATTTGAAGGGATCGAGACATGAGCAAAAGTCTGGGCAAGACAGCATGTGGCCAATATCTTTTAAAATCGTCATTTCAGGACCCTCTACCCTACGCCATCGACAAGCAAGTAAAGAATGCAATTCCAGTGATGATGAACGCCATTAACAATCTCTCTTGTGGTATTCTCAGGGGTGTTCAAACTCCACCAGCAACATTTCAGGCTCACCTTGCCTTGTGTCAACTGAACCAGGGAGTGTTGTCGCTCTCTACTGGGGTCAAGACGGCTCCAGTGATCGATCCTACCACGCGGCCTTCTGGAATGTGTGAACGACGATACTAGCCCGCAACAATTCCCTGTAATTGTTATTTTAGGAGCGGGAGTCGATTGATGAGCGTCATGTGGAGGAGGCACAATCATCATCAAGGAGGGCAGCCTGTCTTTGTTCGTCATGACTATAAGATCACGAGGCTTCAAATATTATTTGTTGTTCTCGTTTACGCGACATCCATGCCAGAGTTCGTTCAATTTTGCGAAGCGTGAGTGGATGGGAGGCGTGCGCTGTCAGCACATCTGAGACATCCTTACTGGCTGATCTGCGAGATGATATGAGGCGGAGGAAAAGCAAATGGCTTCAGACTCCAGTGCTGACTTCGGCCTAGACCTTAGCCTGTCCCAGCTGCGGATCACTTTTGCTGTCAGCGAGCATTACCGTTAGAACTAACGAGAACCACTGCGAAACTCCCGTCGAAGCCTACGTTACTGCTGACTACCTTGGCTACTTTATGGATTACGGCGTTTACCATACGCGCCATGAGCGCCCGGCTGGTCACGGGTGTGGCAGATGTTAGCAAACGTTACAAATTTGTCTTGTGGTAACCGCGGATCGAGCTGGAGAGAAGAGCCTGGAAAGCAACGGTTACATGTAGATCTGCGATGGTCATAGTCTCCTGAAATTAGGACCACAACCAGATAAGATCTTCGGATAATACGATCTTTCGATCCGGTTGACGTCTGTCTTGATCAGACCATGCTGAGCCTGTGAGAGTGCAACCACAGGCGAGGAGAAATTATGGGTTGTGTAACGCCCGCGTAGGGATATTATTCAGACCGTCATGGATGTAAAAGCATATCATGACACTTTCAAGAGACACTGCTGATGTTGAGCTTCACATGCACAAACGAAGGATCACAACACGACATAGCCTCTGTGCTTCTTATAGATCACCAAGACACACTTAACAAGATGCATCCATCCATCCTCCATCATACGAAGTCTTGCATGTTGTGCATCGCGAGACTCAGGACGGACGCGTAGTCAATGCAGGCGAATGAATATGCACTTTGTCCTAACGTCCGTCACCCAAAGACTGGCCACCCCCACAGACCGGCCACCTCACTTTTAACCCAGCCACCCAATTTATATATACTTTAAACAGTCACAACTCTACCAATTTAATTCCAATTAATTTCAAACTAACGCCAATCAATTCAGAATGCCTTCTTTTACTGAAAAAGATATGAGCGCCGCTCTCCAGATGGTTGCAGAGGGTATGTCAGTGAATAAAGCAGCC
>NW_022158695.1:1014550-1048805 GCF_000260195.1 Fusarium odoratissimum NRRL 54006 | reverse complement strand
GATAATTAGTTAATTGATCATGATATCCGGTTCTTGGTGTTTTGGTCGGGGTGGCCGGTCTGTGGGGGTGGCCAGTCTTTGGGTGACGGACGTTAATCCTCGTATTTGAGCCGGCCCACACACCTAAACTCCAATCCAGGCCCAATCCTTACTAAACACAAGGTTTCCTGCCCTGCCCTCGGGTCGGGCCCCTTACCCCGACAGGCGATGGTACGTCCGGCTGTTCCAAGTTTAGATATGGCATGGACAGATCCATTTGCCAGTGACAGATTGTACAGTATTGGACAGTGTCGCGTGTTGGAAGAATATGACAGAAGCAGTTTGACTGTTGGATGTTGTTGTTTGTCGAGGGGCCTCCAGTGGCCAGTATCTCATTTTGGCGTCCATTTCACCAGCAGCTGAAAAGACTATTTGCCTCTCATCCAGTGAAATCACCCCTATAAAGTGCATAACGCGCCTGATGCGCCACGTCCTGAATGCTACCAATATCGAGATGGGACGTTGGACTTGAACATGTGCATCTAAAAGCCCCTATAGTCCTCCGTACACAGTGCATCACATCAGCCGTATCCATTTTCGGAGTCGCCCTTTTTTTGCTGGGGCACGCTACTACGGCACTAGAGTTCAGTACCTACAGGTCCGTCCTCTACTCGCTACTCGGCTTGCTACCTCTGCCTCGCCAGCCCAGCCCAGCACAAGACCCAGTCGTTTCTTCAACTCTTGGAGAGCCTTCTTTCGAGAGCGTTTGTGTCTTGTCATTTCCCTTTGCTTTCGATTTCGCTACAGCTTCAACTGACCTGCCTCACTCGCTTTGGCTGTGTCTCTTTTACATCAATCAATCGCTACATTAATAATTTTTAACCTTGACCCAACCTCCTTGCATTAGTACTCACAGCCGCCCAGGCCGTGATACTTCATTCGATCAGCCGAAAAGGAGGGCGGCGTTGCCCAGCGACCGAAACCTTCATCTCATCATTCGACAAACTCACTCCAAGCCTTTAAGCTGCATTCAATTGCTTGCAGCCGACCGCTGGTCTATTCATTCGCTCATACTTCTAATTGTTACCCGTCTGTCGTTCCTCAGTCGTTCCTCGGACGTAATACCCTTCCACAGTCAGTTCAGTTGCACTTAGACTCGGCCGTTGAACCCAGTCCCATATACAACATCCACATCGCAACGTGCAATAATCTGTGATCGTCCCCGTCGAGGGCATCACTGTCATTGATCATGGCCAGCCGAATGTCCATGTACTCGATGGCTTCAGAGGCCTTGGGTGGTGGTCCTCAAGCCGCCCAGGTGTCCACTACAACTCTCCTAAACGCCATCCACAACATCTACCTGTCTTCTCAGCCCTATCAACTCGATGCCAGCACCAGTCTAGTTGTCAACACATGGCTTACAGCTGCTCAGGCTGGAGCTACTGTTGATGCTACTCTCGCTGCTCGAGCATGGGAACATGCTAGACGCCGTGCTGAGGACGGCTGTGTGATCTTGGGGTAAGTTTCTTCAAAATGATTAGGTTCCGCCATTGCTAACACTACACAGATCACTCCACCAGTCAACCCCTTCGTTGCTCGTGCCTTTCCTCAACACTTTCCCCTTCGCCATTCCTGCTTCCATCTACAAGTCTCTGGAAGCTTTACAACCGTTCCTCCGATGCGTTACTCCCTACAACGCTTCCGCTCCACGACAGATTGCTCTCGGAGTTACACTGACCTTGAGTTTGGGAGGAAATGTCACAGGCGCCTCTCTTGCTTTGTCCCAAGGTGGTATTGACACTGAGAACGGATTGCTCAACATCCCCGCCGAGGCTGGCTATCGTGCTTTTGATGTCTTTTACTACCTCCTCACATCAGCATCCACACCCGCCGAGCGAGAATTTTTAGGCCTCAAATCCCCTTCAGCGTACGCCCTACTGGCTCGCTCCGGTACCTATGAGCCACCATCTTACCTGATCACCGCCGACGATGGTGCTGCGGCCGATGACTTCCGTCAAGCCCTAAAGGAGATTGGCATCAAGGGTTCTGCCCACCGTAACTTCATTTCCACGCTTGCCGGTCTCCTCAAGCTTGGCAACACTCTCGACTACGATGCCGACTCAGACGATTTCGAGGAGATTTGCGAGGATGTTAGTGGTCTTCTTGGTATGGAACCAGAGGTGCTCATGCACCAGCTGAGCACTGAGGACCGCCGAACACTCGTTGGTGGTTTGTACGAGGCTCTTGTCGACTGGGTGATTTCAAAGGCCAACAGCGCTATTGCTGCTCAGATGCTTCGCATTCGAGATGGCGACGAGTCCATCGATGGCCGCGGTGTGCGCACTCCCACCTCTAACGAGGATGGTGATACCGTCTCAATCACTGTTGTGGAAGTCCCCGAACCTTCCATCGGCCGGGCCCTGGCTATGCGTACCATTTTCGATGACACCATTGGAATCAATGCTGAGATGATTGAGGATGGCGTCGAGGTCCACCCCGTTGGATCTTCTGTGGTTCGTGAGATGCAACAAGCCGTTTCTGATGTCGCACCTGATCTGGGTATCATGACTGGCCCCCAGGGAAGGGACCGTCAACATGATCTTGAGAAGCGAGAGGTCATTTTGGAGAAGGTTGCTTATGGATCCGAAGATGACAGTTTCGTGAAAAAGCTGTTGTTCCCTGTCGAGGGTGAAGGAATCAGCCTTGGTCGCGCGGGTCGTTTCGATCTGCCTGCACTTCTGAGCGCCAGTCGTACTTGGTTCCATCTTTCCCTTCATCCTACGGATGACTCTCCTGCCAACTTGGCTACTCTCCCTGCTATCACTTCGGCATGGTCAGCTGGCACAGTCTCCCGCCAGCTTCGCTCATGGAGACTTCCCGAGTGGGCTAACCGCCGCAACCGCAACCTTGATTACACAGCCGACTTCGACGTCGACGAATTCGTTGGTCGATACGGCGCTCTCGGTTGCAAGGATGGCAAGGACGGCATCGAGACCTGGATGCTGGAGAGAGGCTGGAGCAATGGCGAAGTCTTCATCGGCAAGGAGCGAATCTGGGTTCGCGAAGGTCCTTGGTGGGAGGCAGAGACCATGCTTGATATCAAGCCCGCTCACAGCCTTCAGAGTATGGGCCAAAATCCTTTCACTTCTGGCTTTGACACAAGTTATTCAGCCAACCCTCCCAATGGCAGCGGTTTCTTCCCTCCTCCTGCTATGGACAACAGCTTGAATGGAAGCAATGATCAGCTGATGCACACTCGCAACTTCAGCCAAGGCAACATGAGCCAGGTTACCTTGAACCAGCATCAGAACCTCAACCCCCAATCAGCGCCCTCAATTGCCCCCTCAGCTATGCGCAACGTCCAGACCACAGGTGACTACGGTCTCGGTACCAAGGGTGACACATACAAGGGTCAAGTCTATTACAACGAGGACGGTGAGTTCACGGGAATTTTGGATGGCGAACTTGCCAAGAACAAGAAGATCGAGTCTAAGCCTCTGCCTTTCGGTCGTCGGGCTTGGATTGCTTTCGTTTGGGCCCTGACTTTCTGGATTCCCTCGCCTCTGCTCAAGTTCATTGGCCGTATGCGACGACCCGATGTTCGCATGGCTTGGCGTGAGAAGTTTGTTCTCTTCTTTCTGATTATTCTTATCAACGGTATGGTCGTTTTCTGGATTATTGGTTTTGGAAAGCTCTTGTGCCCCAATGCAAACAAGGCATGGAATGTCAAGGAGGTCGCTACTCACGCAGAGGACGAAAAGTCCTTCTGGGTAGCCATTCACGGAAAGGTCTACGATATCACCGATTTCTGGCAACAACAGCACAGTGATACCAGCATCAAGGTCACCAAGCAAAACATGCTGCCTCTTTCCGGTATGGTCATGGATAACTACTTCATGCCTCCCCTGAACAGGGCTTGCAGAGGCCTTGGTATCAAGGAGACCACACAGCTCACCTTCAACGACACCATCACCAACCCCCTGGCCCAGCACACTTCCGGCTTTTATACCCGTGATCGTACTAGCGCTCTTCATGATCCCGACTGGTACTGGAAGAAGTTCCAACCCAAGATCAAGGAATACTACCATGGCAATCTCGTATGGAAGAAGAGCAAGGTCAAGAACGAGGGTGAAAACGAGCAGCACATGTGGGCCACCTATGGCAACGAAGTGTATGATCTCACCGATTACTTACATACTCTCGACGTCAACGACAACTTCGATTCGTACAAGTTCCTTAACGAAGATATGGTAGATCTGTGGAAGAACAGCCCTGGAACCAACATCAAGAAGGATCTCGACCTGCTCATCGCCAACGCAAAGAACGAGACTGTCAGTGCCAACCTTAAGAACAGTTGGCAGTGCATTCAGAACATTGCATACAAGGGCATCCTTGATTTCCGTGATTCTGCACGATGCCAGGTCAACAACTACCTTCTTCTGGCTTTCGCTGTCATCATTTGTATCGTTACCGCCGTCAAGTTCCTTGCTGCCCTTCAATTCGGATCCAAGCGACGTCCTTCACCTCAGGATAAGTTTGTCATCTGCCAAGTCCCTGTCTACACTGAGGGTGAAGATTCTCTCCGAAAGGCTCTCGATTCATTGACTGCCCTCCAGTACGACAACAAGCGCAAGCTCATCTGTGTCATTTGCGATGGTGTTGTCGTTGGTCAAGGTAATGATCGTCCCACCCCCAAGATTGTTCTCGACATTCTTGGTGTTGATCCCAAGGTTGATCCTCCTGCCCTTCCTTTCAAGTCTGTTGGCTCTAGCAGTGAGCAACTCAACTACGGCAAGGTTTACTCTGGTCTCTACGAGTTTGAGGGCAACGTTGTTCCCTACATCGTCGTCGTCAAGGTTGGAAAGGAGTCTGAGCAGTCCAAGGCTAAGCCTGGTAACCGTGGCAAGCGTGATTCTCAGATTCTGCTCATGAGCTTCCTCAACCGTGTCCACCACCGAGCACCCATGTCTCCCCTCGAGCTCGAAATGTTCCATCAGGTCAACAACATCATTGGTGTCGATCCTGAGCTCTATGAGTATCTTCTCATGGTCGATGCCGATACCTGTGTCGAGGAAGACTCGCTCAACCGTCTCGTTGCTGCTTGTGCTCACAACGCTAAGATCGCTGGCATTTGTGGTGAAACTGCCCTGGAGAACGATGAAAAGACTTGGTGGACCATGATCCAGGTTTACGAATACTTTATCTCTCATCATCTTGCAAAGGCCTTCGAATCTTTGTTTGGCAGTGTTACCTGTTTGCCTGGATGGTATGTTTACTAGCCCCCCTCCTGTTATCTCTATAGCTAACCTCCTTTTAGTTTCACCATGTACCGTCTCCGAAGCGTTGACAAGGGCAAGCCTCTCATCATTTCTGATGCTGTTATCAAGGACTACAGTGTTTGCGATGTCGATACCCTCCACAAGAAGAACCTTTTGTCTCTGGGTGAGGATCGTTATCTCACCACCCTGATGACCAAATACTTCCCTGAGATGTCTTACAAGTTCATTCCCGATGCCCAGTGTAAGACTGCTGCTCCCGAGTCATGGAGTGTTCTGTTGTCTCAACGTCGACGATGGATCAACTCGACCATTCACAACCTGGTTGAACTTATGCAACTGAAGGAGCTCTGTGGTTTCTGCTGTTTCAGTATGCGCTTCGTTGTGTTTATTGATCTTTGCGGTACCATTATTCTTCCCTCAACCTGTGTCTACATTGGTTACCTCATCTACATTCTGGCCACCGGCTCTGGACCCATTCCATACATCTCACTTGCTATGATTGGTGCTGTTTATGGTCTTCAGGCTCTTATCTTCATTCTCAAGAGACAGTGGCAGCACATTGGGTGGATGATCATCTACATCCTTGCTTTCCCCATCTACTCCTTCATCCTCCCCCTCTACTCCTTCTGGAACCAGGACAACTTCTCGTGGGGTAACACCCGTATCGTCATTGGAGAGAAGGGCAACAAGCAGGTTGTCGCTGTTGATGATGAAGGCTTCGACCCCCGCTCTATTCCTCTGCAGCGCTGGGACGACTACGCTCTTGCTAACAACCTGCCTGGACGTCGTGGTGGATACCAGGAGAAGACTGACTACTCCTACGGTGACAACTATGAGCTTGATGAGATCAAGTCTGTGTACTCTGCTGGTCCTCAGGGCTCTGTCTTGACTGGCATGCCTGGCCGCAACACCTACATGCCTCCTCAGTCCCCCGCCTTCAACAACGGTCGCACATCGACCATGGGCTTCCAAGATTCTCCCATGCAGCATCGCCAGTCGATGATGTCTATGGGCACAGGAGTTCATGACATGCGCAGCCAGTCACCATACCAGGACTACCCTGGCCAACATCCCAGCGTAAGCAACCTCCGTGGACAGGCCAATCTTTCACCCGCCACTGGCGGTGGACATAGCCGATCTGGCACTGCTCTGGGCTTCAGCAGTGGTGCTCGATCTCCCATGCCGGATGCCATGCGATCGCAGTCATCGTTCGACTTCCAGCATGGCCACGCTGGGCCCAACGACATGGCTATCGTCGAGTCTATTCGCTCAGTTCTGTGCGAGGTTGACCTCGACACTGTGACCAAGAAGCAAGTCCGCGCTCTAGTAGAACAGCGTCTTCAGACCGAGCTGGTTGGTGAGCGCCGAACATTTATGGACCGACAGATCGACCACGAGCTGGAGAACATGTAATTTGCACCTGAAGGGAATTGAAAGATTTATAACTGTTTTTTATACTCTAATCTTGGGTACATACCTTATGCTGGGTTTATACAGTGTCGCAGCAATAGTCTACCTCAATCTTGGAAAGAGTTGCTGGCGAAGTCAGAGCATGATGGAAATATGGGTGTTCAAAAATGAGGAAGCGAGAATACCGGCAGGCGTTGGATATGATTTTTTATTACTGGGCAGATATGGGAGTCGTTCCTTGGAAAGCTTTTACTGGTTGTTTGTGAAAAATGTTATTATTTCTTAATGAATGGCTGGCTGGAACCGCTAATGGTTCATATCTCATACTTTTAATCCTACCTGCTGTCAAGTCTTTCAACATGCCCGCTTGTTTCGCTTACACTTCATCTTGAAAAATCATATGTCAGTAACTTGACTCTGCCCGGTGAATGTTCTCCTTCTTTCTAGCCCAAATTCCCTGCATGCTACATCGTTCACTCCTATGATCCTATCGTTCGTTCCAGTGTCGTCCTCATTTTGTAATCATGTTCTTTATTGTCCACTTCATCTCATTACTCAAGCATGGTTTCGTATGTGACTTAGATATCCAATACCAAATGCTATATGCCTCCACTACTTCTTACCCAGGTTTCCAACGCCCTTTAATCGTAGGTATACATCCGTTCCCCATCCATATAGACTCTGCACCGCGATGCCACCTCCAAAGTACTCGGCGTACGCCCTGCTCAGAGGTAGTCCGTATCCCAGACCTGCAATGGAACTACCACCAGTGCTGGCAGTTGATATCGCACTGAGACCGTCGCCACCATTGCCATCTCCTGGGAAGTCATCCATGTCGTCGGAGAAGGTGGTGAATGAGTATGACCAGATATTCGGGCTGACCTCTGGTGGAATCCCGCCACCACGATCGCGAATACGAATCGTCACTCCAGGAGCATTATCATCTAGAGGGACTATCGCATCGTTATTGGTGGCGTTTCGGCTGTCCTTTGAGGGCAAATCACTGTCTTTGGTCGATGAATTTGACAAAGATGTTGTTGAGGGTTCTTCAGTCAATGCAGGCTCTGGTGCGATCGTGACGATTACAGGTTCGTTAGACTTGTTCTCAATTGTAGCACGGAAAGCATTTTTCAGCAGTTCAGTAACTATGTACTCGAGGTGCATAGGGACAAATGCGAATGTGGTGTCTGGCTCGCCATGAATATAGAGAAGAGGCCGGACGCCATATCGAAGCTCACAGATATCAGCGACGAAGCCAGCACATGACTCTACTATTTGTGCAGGGCGAAGAGCTGTGTCGATGACTCCAATGTACGAGGGATCATCAGGGCACGGTGTTGGACTAGCATTGGGGTCAAAGTGCGGCTGAGAACTGAAATGTAGTGCAATATGCTGCTCCGCAATGAGGCGCGTACCGATTCGAGCGCGGAGGTGCTGGTCGAGGAATTTTGTGACCTCTTCGGGAGATATATACCGTCGACATTCGAGGAAGCCCTTTGCAAGAATGGGGATAGTATCGGTGTGTGTCGCAACGAGCTCGGCCAGTACATTCGTGAAGCGTATCTCGTCTTCGAGAGTCGAGATTGGTCGTCCTTCACGGGTCGCGTGCCAGTATGGAAGGAGTATTGATAAAGAATGGAGATAGTTGTTGTATATACGTGAGATGTTCGGGTTCGCAACGACAATGTAAGGAAGGTTGCGAAGCGCTTGGATACGATGGGCGAGGCGCACGGGAAGAAGAGAAAGGGCGAAATTGGCGGATGAGAGGAGGGACTTGGAGGATAGAGGAGGCCGGCCGTGTCTATAAATTGTCAGTTATTATCAGTAGTTAAAAGGTGAGTTGGACAAACCTCACGAGGTCTGCGAGACACAGAGGATGTTGATGTTGTCGAGCCAGTGTCGCAATCTCATCATCCGACACTTTCGGGGAGTGTAAACTCCGTCTCGTCACCAGCCGGTTCCGTGTGCTTTCAGGACTCCAATGCGATTGTCTAGGGCCCCTCCATTGAGACAAGCATCGATATGAGGTGTGACAGGGCCAAGATCGAAGAATAGTAGAGGCGGCAGGCCCTCGCCGCCTTATTAACCTGGTGGAAGAAGCAATCATTGCAGCATTATGGCGTGTTTCTTAAGAATTTTGTTTTCGCACTCCTCTTGGAGTTAATGTCGTTGATATGAGAAAGTATGGAGCTGATCTGTAGAAGCTGAGCAGACCGGTAAATGTCCCCGAGGCGGATGACTCTTTACGGTCCGGGGTAGGTTGGAGTGGAGCTGCCACTTGAAGCGCTTGCGGCCGGCTTATCGCTTATCACACGGCTCACAATTGCGGGGTGAGGGGCATACGTCACCGAGTCGGTCCCCCGCCAAGCATCATATCGTAGACTTTCAGAAGTCTTGGGTTCAATGTTGCCATCATGGGCCACTTTGATACTACATGAAGGGCTCTACATTGAAATGCTAGAGTTTAGGTGCCTCGAAAAGCCACGGTTGATGCATAGCCTTTCGATAGAAGACAGTTTAATGATTATATTCCCTGACGCCGATGCAGCAGAGCTTATGATAATCTATGTATGGATATCGATGGCCTCTTCGTACGCATCATTTCTATCCCATTCAATTACTGGGTCCTCATCTCGCCATCGGGCTCGACTGCCTTGACGTGCTCGTGGCTCTCAAGTGTTTGGATCTTGTCGTCATCGTACTGAACACTATGATCTTTGTCAGCTATCACCCTATAATTCTCTATGTACACGAGGTTAACTTACGCGAAGCCCTTGATGAGACTGTACTCATGTGTTATCTTGCCGCCCTGGTCAATGGCGTGTTGCTTGGCACTATCAACTGTTAATCTCACATGAAGGAGTATTCTTTCGAGCTGGGACGTACGACTGGACCTGTTCGTCGGACGCTTCGTCCTTGCAGGTAACCTATGAGAGATTGTCAGTTGATGGCGAAATAGGATAAATGGCGATGGTGATGCATACGATGTAGGAAGGCATGGTGAACTTGGTTGAGTGATGGAAGTGTTGTTTTTTGAGGATGGTTGTGTATGAAGCTTCTAAGTTCACATGGCTGCGGATGCTGCCACTTATATTCGTTATAAGTCGGGCTGAAGCGTGACCACGACCCATCCTTTACAACGCAGAGTACCCTGCTTTACAGCGTTTCGAAAGCAGGCACACGCGGGACTACGTGGTGTAGGTGCGACAGAATCCACTCTCGCAACTTGTTAGATACCAATGAATCACCCTCCTTTCCAGCTGCCCATTCCGGTATCTCTCGTGGTGGAGAGACTGCTGTATGGCGGTTCTCGACTGTTATAGGGTAAATACAGATCTCACTCATCACGGGCATGACGCAATCTAGGGGAGCTTGTGTGACGCCGGCAAGTATCTGACAGCTATGACGTGGTTGGGGAAGGATAAAGCACAACAGATGATCTTATTGTCGAGATTTCAGGACTGTTTCTTTTGACAAGAGTCTCGAGTAACCTTTGTAGAGGGTTAGGTGGCCGGAGAGTGGAGGTGTGAAACGTGGCACTGATGAGAATGTCGTGCATTGCATAACTCAAATATTGACACGAACCTTGATAGGAGTCCTTCGAATTCTCTCCAAAACGCGCCTATGGGGTCAAGGGTTGCAAAATATTGAGACCGACCGTGAACTCCCGCCAAAGCTCATCAATATAATAACATACATACCCGCTTTGGGTCAATAGGCGCGAAGTTGTATTCATCAAGGGATATATCTACACATGATGATCCATAGTAAGAGAGGGAAAACGTTCAGCGTTCAACAATCCCCGAATAAACCTGTAAATGTGGAGATAAACAAACAAAAAACACCACTATTAGCTCAAAGACCAAGAACCCTGAAAGCCTGGATCTAAACTGCATGAATATTTGTTGAAAGCAGGAATAACAAGGCCTCATCGTTCTGAAGCCAGAGTATAGGGTAGACAGTATGGGGTGATGCCCCTCATGATCCTGACGATCCCCCACCTCTAGCGGAAACCCGCTTGTCAGAAACTCTTCCCAGGCAAGTGACGTCGATGATAGATAAGGGAAGCAAAACTGGACCAAAATAAGCCTGTGATAAGCTTATCTGTCTGCAGGTCTAGCGAGTTTCTTGGCTTCTTGAGCTGTCATGATGGAAGGGTAGTCACGTGGGCAATATACTTTGCTAAGTATAACCTGCTCAGGAGCCTTAGGAAAAACATTTATTTATGGGCAAATTAACTCTGTTGACGCTGGGGAGGGGAGCAGATTGTTGCCGTGTTGGAGAGTTGCAGTCTGGCACAGCGACCTTCACCGCGACCAACGGGGTCGCACTCGTATTCGGGTATAGTGACTCAAGGTGAAATGAAATGAGGCCTGGCGTTAAGCAAGGACTCCATATGCATAAACGACACTACAGAGCTTTACCTATGGTCAGAGTCTGAGTGGTTGACAAGTTCCGACCAACCTACATAGTAATTATTGTAATATTCGTAATTGAAAACGAATTTCACACTAGAAATATGTCTTGCTGACGCACCTCCTACAAGTAGAATACTGACTGAATCCCCCACATAAGTTCCAGACGCTATCCTTTGAGAATAACACCTCGTCTGCTGTCCGTACTTATGGCGATAGAATACCACCGTGTGCTTTCAAACCATGTATTCGTCAATATGCGAAGGAATAGCGCAACCCGACACGAGCGTAAACCCGATTATTTCCAGGTAAACGAATACGTCGTATCAATAGCGAACCGTTCGTCGGTGTGGAACTCTGACGATCGAGCTAAGGGTGGACCCTGGAGATGAGTCTTTGTCAGCGACCATTGATTGATTCTGTCCCTGGCCTTGTGAGTTAGCTGAGCCAATAGGGTAATGATGTACCAGAGTGGGTGGGGAGTGTGAGTAACCCCCATGGCTGTATAAATTTGACGGTGATGTTGCTCTTTGTTAACGGTCATCACAACTGGTACTCAGTCCATAGCATATGTGATGGTGGTTATGTATCCAATGACCAACTTACGATTTCCACGCGAATCGACAGGCATTGACTTTGTACCCTACCCGCATAGTAGATATAGACTTACTGGGTAGGGTTCAAGCGAGACTGACGTTAAGATTCTCCCCAGGCGTACCAAGAGGCCCTGGAACATGCTGATGACAACGTGGGAGTTCGGGAGACCAGAAGTCGCAGTGTTCAGCCTCAAACCTATAGCAATGGGGAGCAGCTACGACCGCCACCAGCTACGAGATACATACACAAACTACCGAGCAGACAGAAACTCAGACAAAAGTTTCGAGGTATGATATACTCGATGCCCCTGTCAAAGGTAGTAGACTTGGGTTTAACGCCTCATACACGACGAGTCGCATGATGGCTATTGCAAACCGGATTCCCCCGATAAACTTGCCAATAGCTCTGTATCAAACGAACAAGCAGCTCAATGGCACAATGTTCAACCATGTAATAAGTATACAATGAGGCTGAAGAGGAAACATACGATGAATATCCGCAGTGCTGTCCCGAATATCAGGCTAGGGCCCGCTTAGATCTGCGACGGAAGACGCGGAAGAAGGCGAAGGCGGTAAACGTTATAAATGCTAGGGCTGTCTATTGCGTACATACGATTACGATCAAGGCTGGTGGAGCTTCAAAGTCAAGCGAACAAGCAAGACATTGTGATAGTTGGCCTAGTGTTTGTTATGTGTAAGTGAACCAAAGGTCACGAGTCTATTGCAAGACCAAGGAGAATGGCAACTGGTAGGATGAGATAACCAATGTCCGTAGTAACAAATCATATCAAGTTGTCACTCCGGGTAAATGATGATACCTACACGAATACTACGAAATGCAAAGAAAGTGGTCTGTTTTTCCAGTTCCAGCTCCAGTTCCAGAAAGCAAATGCGACAGGCCAGCATTAGACCCTTTACGGGATCGTCGGGGCTTCGAGGTTCGGAGACTAAACTAAGGTAGGAAGCTTCCTGGTGAAGGTTTTCGAGTTTGGCAGCGTAGAAATTAGCACCAGGTAAAAAGGAATTCGATATGAAGACCCAGTGAAAAAAAGGATAGGAAATTGTCATTGGAAACATGCAATCTTTCTTTTGTAACTCTTCATCTTGATATGCAGATCTGGAAAGGCCCAATTAATGAATAGTTGATCTATACGTCTTAGCTGAGCTTACATACAGATTCATCCTCTTAATAATCGAAGAAAACAGTCGTTACTGAAGTCTCCTAAGGAAGGTTGTGTTAATTGGGAGGGCGTATCTTTAGACGTGTGGCGTGCCGCCGACCCCCCCACCAACAAGTCAACCACGCTGCAACTCCACCTCGCATCTAATCTGTCTCTCCTCTCACGCCCTGGTCAACAACATCTTTTTGGGACACAAAGCCACAGCAAAGCTTGCAATAGGAACAAAAAGCAGTTTATGGTAATCAGAAAGTAATTACCAACATTCCTACTAGCCATTGACTTGTTCAATGCAGAGATGGCCTAGCAGTGTATCTTTCACTTTCATCTCTTTAAATCTCCGCCCTTAGCGAATTCGCTCCCGTTAATCGTTCACACCCTGTCCCTTGCCCTTGTAGTGCTCGTACCTTGACCTTGAGACCCCAGGGCCCTCTTTTATTTTTTTTCTCTGCCCATTCCCTGTAAATGAAAAGCCAAGCACTGATTTCATTGATTGACTGACATACGCGGAACGGACTCTGTTGACGGGAGGCGCCTGCACCTTCCACAGCCAACGGCGCAGAAGACTGGACAATTACTAACCTTGGGAAGGTACCTCCTGTATCTGGAAAGAAACACAACCTCCACTTCTCCTACTTTACTTCCTCCTCTCCCCTACCTCCCGTCTCTATCCCTTTCCTCTCCTTCATCCTCATACTACTCCTAGTCGCAAGGAGTACCACTGGTTGTGAGAAACTCAACAACCAGACACAACAATCTCGCTTGATTGCGAGCTCGAACTCGACTTGCGGCGTGGCTCATCCCAACGACTGGACTGATTCGATTCCTTGCCGTCGCATATCACCGCCCTCAACAAAATGGAGGCCGTCAACGCTACCTCCAGCGGCTTCTCGTCCGTTCTGGCCGGCACCAAATACGCCAATGTCGCTCTTCCTCCCCAGGTCGAATATGTTATCGAAGCTGTTTCCAACGCCGGTGTCTGGACTTGGGTATTCACTTTCATCGCTCTTTGCGTTGCCTATGATCAGAGTATGTTGTTCCGCTACCAGGTAACCCAAGGCGCATTGCTAACCAGAGCTCCCAAACAGTTGCCTACATCATCAGGAAAGGTCCTATTGAGGGACCGGCCATGAAGATTCCCTTCATCGGCCCATTCCTCGACTCCATGGATCCTCGATTCGACGGTTATCATGCCAAGTGGAGCAGCGGTCCCCTGAGCTGTGTTTCTATATTCCACAAGTAAGTACAGAACGAGAGATTCAACATGACGAAACGGCCATACTGACATTAAATTGCTAGGTTCGTCGTTATTGCTTCCACTCGTGACATGGCTCGCAAGGTTTTCAACTCACCCGCCTATGTCAAGCCCACTGTTGTCGACGTTGCCCCTAAGCTTCTTGGACACGACAACTGGGTATTCCTCGACGGAAAGGCCCACGTTGATTTCCGCAAGGGTCTTAACGGTCTCTTCACCCGCAAGGCCCTCGAGAGCTATCTGCCTGGTCAGGAGGAGGCTTACAACACTTACTTCAAGCATTTCCTCAAGATGACTAAGGATGCCGGCGGTAAGCCTGTCCCTTTCATGCACGAGTTCCGCGAGGTCATGTGTGCTGTCTCTTGCCGTACCTTTGTTGGTCACTACATCTCCGACGAGGCTGTCACCAAGATCGCTGAGGATTACTATCTCATCACCGCTGCTCTCGAGCTTGTCAACCTCCCCGTTATCCTTCCTTATACCAAGTCTTGGTATGGCAAGAAGGCCGCTGATATGGTTCTGGCCGAGTTCTCCAAGTGTGCCGCCAAGAGCAAGGTTCGCATGGCCGCTGGTGGTGAAGTCACCTGCATCATGGACGCCTGGGTTCTGTCAATGATCCAGTCTGAGCGCTGGCGTGAGGCCGAGGAGAAGGGCGACGGACACACCGTCGAGAAGCCCACTCCTCTTCTCCGCATGTTCAACGATTACGAAATCTCCCAGACTATCTTCACCTTCCTCTTCGCTTCTCAGGATGCCACCAGCAGCGCCGCTACTTGGCTCTTCCAGGTTACCGCCCAGCGACCCGATGTCCTCGACCGTGTCCGAGAGGAGAACATCAAGGTCCGCAACGGTGACCCTAACGCGCCTATCACCATGGATCAGCTCGAATCTCTTACTTACACTCGCGCTGTTGTCCGAGAGCTTCTCCGATGGCGCCCTCCTGTCATCATGGTTCCCTACGTCACCAAGAAGGCCTTCCCCCTCACTGAGAACTACACCGTTCCCAAGGGTAAGTTGAGAAGCTTCCAATTGCATTTTTGATCGCTGTGATACTGATTCGAATCCCCCAACAGGCTCAATGTTGATCCCCACCACTTTCATGGCTCTCCACGATCCCGAGGTCTATGACAACCCTAGCCACTTCGACCCCGAACGATACTACAGCGGCGATGCTGAGGAGAAGGGTTCCAAGAACTACTTAGTTTTTGGTACCGGACCTCACTACTGCCTTGGACAGGTGTACGCTCAGCTGAACCTGGCTCTCATGATCGGAAAGGCTTCAGTCATGCTTGACTGGAAGCACCACGCAACACCTAAGTCTGAGGAGATCAAGGTCTTTGCCACCATCTTCCCCATGGTATGTACTCGTCACAGGGCAATACAATGCAATAATGACTGACTTTGAAACAGGACGACTGCCCTCTCACCTTCGAGGAGAGGAAGTGGTAAACGGTGCGCAGGAACTTGGTCGATACTAAATCCAATACGGACCGTTAATTCCGGTATCCCTGATGCACAGTGGCAGTGCGGCTGCAGCCCAAGTGTATCTGATGAGGGAGGCCGAAAGAATGATCGAGGAAGATGGCTGTGAACGGCTTAAGCTTCCAATGAAGATAAAATAAGAGATCAACTGTTGGCATATGATTAGCTACAGGGAAATTCTCTGGAGATGAAGCTTGAAGAGCCAAAAAGACAGCTCAATGTGGACGAAAAGAACAATCATGATGGATATCAGTTTTAATACCTATTCTCGGTGTATATAGTTGGCTGCCCGAGGGCATTTGGGACCGCAAGGTCATAGAGATGATTGCCATGATGGGAACTGGCATTTGGACGGCGAATAGCAAAAGATTTCAAAAACAGATCAGATGACCGAGTTGAGCGAAGTGACTTGATTTATGGCTTCAACTTAAGTCAGCATGAGGGATTCATGATGACCATCCTATTTGTAGTACTCTTCACTGGCGTGTTAAGCTTAGTTTGTATGTAATAGCCATCACTTTGAAGGCTTGAATAGTAAGGCCGCGTCTTGTTGATTTTAGATTATCGGTTGATTTTATTACTGGTGATTACGAAGTGTCTATTCATTACTCCTGTAACATCATGGCATCCATTTGATCGTGTCTTGCATCACCCCGGCCCCAGCTTCTTAGTCAGTCGCCTTAGCTCGGTATAGTTCACGATTTCGCCATCTTGAACCTCAATTCGTATTTCCCTCCTCGATATTATCCAGGTCGTAAACCTTTCTACAATAATACAAAATGGCGTCCCGTCGCGCTCTCTTCTCCTCAGCTTCGCGCGCATCCGCTGCCATCCAACCTGCTCGACCAATCTTTATAGCTGCAGCTCGCTCGGCAAGCCCCTCGCTACCATCCCTAGCTTTTGCGCCCTTTGCCTCTACTAGAAGCTATGCTTCCAAAGCCCAAGCCAAAGCAAAACCGATAGCTGACCTTGCCCCACGGGACCCCAAGCCGTGGAACTTTGAAGATATAAAGAACCATGTTGAGAAATCTGACCAGGGCGATGTAGTCCTCATCGGTACGTTCACCTCTAGGCATGCTGGGAAATCGAGTTAACAAGCGCAACAGACGTCCGAGAACCAGTCGAGCTTTTCGAGACGGGCAAGATCCCCGGTGCGATCAATATTCCTATCACATCGGCAGCTCAGAGCTTCCATATCTCCGACGAGGATTTTGAGGACATGTATGGCTTCCAGAGACCGGCAAAGAACAAAGAGCTTGTGTTTTATTGCAAAGCAGGAGTGCGTGCAAGGGCGGCTGCGCAACTGGCTCATCATGCTGGCTGGAACAAGATCGGCGACTATGCAGGCAGCTGGCTGGACTGGGAAGCTCAGAAAGGACCAGTTGAGAAGGTTAAGAAACCATATTGAACAGGCAGAGCTTGATGAAGACATCCATTGGCAGAATGGTTGGTCAAATAAAAGCGCCTTCTAACTTATTGTACAAACAATTCCCAAAGATCTGTTTCCCCAGAGACTCCTTTTGGCTATACCTTAACTGCAATTGAGGCCTAGGAATACACATTCTCTTACACGTGTCATTCAATTCCTTACATCCCATCTCATGGTTCTAATCGATTTGCTACCACTTCTTAAAACATACGGCTACCCTTACCCTCGTCCGGTTTGCTCGCCACGGGGCTACCGTGAGCAAAGAAGAGGATCTTGATCGCAAGCGCCAGACCAGCGTGTAATAGCACCACAACTACCAGCAGGACCTTGCTGACCTGGCGATCTGTGGCGCTGAGCACGGGGTAAAGGTTTCGCAACAAGAATGCAACCGAGATTCCGAAACCAATACCGACAAAGACCCAGTTAAGGATGGAGATAGGCGACGAGCTGATGAGGGCAACGGGGACCCAGATCAGGTTGGAGTAGCCGTACAGAGCCCAGCACTCGAGGAGATTGGCAGATTCGCTGCCGAAGTAACGGAGGGCGAGGAAGAGAGCCATGGGAATGAAGAGAGTGTAGCCATAGATAAGGCCAGCAGCGCCTGTTTGTCATGTTAGTGCGCGACTCCTAGGCAATATCATGGTAGACAAACCGCTTAGCAGCTTGAAATCATAGAGGAATGGCCCCTTGCCCGTATCCGACATGTACTGGCTGATAGTGCCGCCGAGGAAAAGGATCAAAATGACCGTCGTGGCGATCCAGAACGGTCCATAAAGATCAGGGTTGCCCTCTAGAACGTCGAGGAAGTTGGCCCTGGGAAATAGAGCAGCCCAGCAACGGGACAGAACGGCTGAAGTGTCGACATCGAAGAATTGCGCATAAAAGTTCATGCTCCAGAGGAAGCGCTTGGATGAGCCGGAGCCGGTCGAGGCCGTGGCTGGTGGAGGAAGACCGCTACCGCTGGAGGGAGGTTTGCGGGTGTTAGGGTTTGTATCGTTGAAGTTGGACGTATGGAACTCGAGGTCTTCTTGAAGATCGGTATGTCCGAGGTCGCCCTGAGTATCATATTAGTTTAGTCAAAGAGAAGATGTGTAAAGATGTTGGGTATTGCAGCTTAGAGCTTGAAAGGGTAGCTAGAGGGGCCATGGCATACCTCGTCATCAACATCGACGACGGCGTCGTAACCGGAACCAGACATTGTGAAGCTGGGTATTTATCTTATTATAGCTTCAAAAGGATAAAAAGAACGGCTCGTTTGCAATTGATGAATGTGTTTGGTGAAAATGAACAGCAGTGACAGAGTCACAAGGGAGAGTAAAGTTGAGGTGCTCCTACTGGTCGCTGTCAGCTTCTAATTGGGACAGTTTGGCAGTTGTCGTAATTCAGGAGCACGCGTATCGTGTCAAGCTCAGAGCCGAGGATTAACCGGCGCTTCATGATTGTCGGCTTTAGTCTTATCGAGCTCAGGGCATGATTATCAGTGGATCTGAAGAGTCGATGAAACAGCCCTGTAAGCTATCGCAAGGGAGATTTACTGAATTGGAGAAGCGTTGCATTTTAACATGTCAGAATCAACAGAGAAATAGCTTGAGAATCAAATCAATTGTCAGGAGCTCTGTAAGCTATGAGTTTTATCGTCATCCTCACAGCTGGGCCTTCTTTCCCATTCCCCAAGATTACCCACAGTCACTCATTTCCATGCACAAAACCATCTCGAAGCGTGAATGCTTTTATTTCTTTTGAAGGGGTCTGGCCGGAACACCTCGCGGCACGGCACATCGTCAATATGGGCATCATCTAGAATGTATTGCCTGAGCTGCACATGCTAATGTAAAAACAACCAGCCTCGTGTGAACAAAAGAAAAGAAGCTCTCCTCTGTCCTTGCCATCGACCCCCAAATGCCAAATCCCAGACGCCACATCCATGGAGTATTCGTTTATTTGAGCTTCTTCTTGGGTCGGAGCTGGTTGGTGTGTCCACACTTGCGCTTGCGGCAGTTGGTGGCACGGGGAGGGAGACGAGCCTGTTGATGCTGGTTAGAATCCGGTGCGTTGCGGACGGCAGGTTCGACATACGTAGCACTTGCGGCAGATCATCTTGTCGCAGTTGAACTTGGAGGCAAGGGCCTTGAGCGAGGGCTCAATGATACCACCACGGAGACGGAGGACGAGGTGAAGGGTGGACTCCTGTACAAGGCGTAAGTCTATGTTCCCAGCATTTCCCAATCATCTTCCCGCGGATGCAACCGCAACCGCATTTCGGATCCCACGCACCTTCTGGATGTTGTAGTCGGAGAGAGTTCGGCCATCCTCGAGCTGCTTACCAGCGAAGATCAGTCGCTGTTGGTCCGGGGGAATGCCCTCCTTGTCCTGGATCTTGGACTTGACATTGTCGATGGTGTCCGAGGACTCGACCTCGAGGGTGATGGTCTTGCCCGTCAGGGTCTTCACGAAACTGGATGGTCCTGTTAGTACACAACGGAAGGAGGTGATTTTTGTCGATTTTTCGGAATCGGCGGGCTCGAGCTTACATCTGCACTACATGGAGAGTCAGTATTTACGCCTATTGAGATTATTTGCGGCTATAGTTAGGGGTATACTCACTCTTTACTGATTTTTGTGACGTGACGATGTGAGGATTGGAAAGCCGGGCTTCTTTCTGCGCACAATATTGGTGGGGCGAACAAGTTCAAAAACGAAGGGAAGCCCTAAGGTTGGAGATAGTCACGTGTTGACTCCTGCCACCAGATTTGGGACGTTTCTGTGAGACGAGGGGGGAGTGGATCCAGCACCCATGATATCATGCCCTGATTTACATGGAAGCTTATTAGATATAAGTCATAAGGGTATCAATTATTATCCACCATGTTAGTGACATGATCAAATAACTTCTTCCTCTTCCTCTTCCTCTTCCTCTTCTCGCTCTTCTTCTCGGCGTCTCTTCAATTGCCAGTAGATCATCTTCTGCTCCAACATGTAAACTGCTTGCACTATTTCATCAAGCGACAGACCTGATATGTGACCTTGACGACTGATCAGCTCGAGGTATTCCATGAATAAGGCGTGATAACTTACCAGCAGCTTCATACAACGCCTGCGCTGTCTCTGTAAGGTCCTCGACCGAACGGAACGCTTCATAACTTGGTTCTGCTAGAGTTTCCCCGTCTTGTTCTGACCCCTCCTCTCCTCTTACTGTAATTGCTTGGCCAAGGATCTTCCGCATCTTGTGGTCGTTATCTTGTTCAGTGTTTTCTCGTGGAGGAGCTTCTGGAGGAGCTGCGTTCTCTGATGGAAAGAACTTGGTGATTTCTGAATCATCTTCTATCTATTAGTATTGTTGTTGATGCGCTGGGCCAAACTCACTCTTCCTGTCGATCGTGCTCGCAATATGAGCAAAGTACTGGTCAAGCTCCTCGGTCGTCATTGAAGTAACTTGGTCAGCCGTAACTTGATCGAAGCTGGGCTTCTTCTCAGATGTTTGAGATGCCTCTATTAATTCTTGGACGCCCTTATACCATGTTGTCCAATCGAACCCGATACTCTGCTCTCTGCCAGCGGCGCGAAGAAAAGGGGCGTGTTGTCCTAATGGAAAGCACAGCTTTGCTGCAACCACGATAGCCGACATGAGCAAGATCTCGGGATAGTCTATATGAAATCGCCGTGACTGCTCAATGGGTAACTGAAAAGAGAACTTCATAACCGATAGTATGCTTCTTGCTGTGATGAGCGTTTCCACTAGAACAGTCAATACAAGAGGGGTCAGCGTCTTGAGAGCACTCACCTGGTAAAGTGAGCTGCCTGGCAAAGTGCACAATAGTTGGCGTATCATTGATAGCGGGGAATACCATTCCATAGTTGTGATGATATGAGAGAGAGAGATCCAGCACAGCATTGTGCAGGTCGATGCCCCTAAGAGATGAGCGCAGGGGTAGTTTGAGGGCTCTGGTGTAAGCAGATGGTAATCGATCTTGCATTTCTTCAGGAAGGTCGTAGAACTGACATCTATTAGCTGTGTGGCCAAACTGTCAAAGGCTGACTTACTGAACGTTTATAAGGTATTCGCCCAGAATTGGCCCAGGCACACAGCTCCCCAACCGTGGTAGGTATCCTGAGCAACAAGCATCCGAGATAGCACAAGGCCAGGGTTTCAATCATTCTCGGCACAGGCCAATCTGGGTTGTCCTCTGGATTCCAGCTACGAGCTCTTGCGCCCTGCTTCTTCGGCGTATCATCATTTTCTGTGCCTGTAGGCTGCGAACTGAATATCGCAAGGCCATCACCCGTTTGTTGCGTTTCCTCCTCAGCTAGGAGTGCCCCGGAGCCTCGAATACGAAGATCCCACAGATCGCGCACGACAGTCTCAAGCTCTTCTCGATGACCTTTGCTCTGAACGAGCCAAAGGAGCTGTTGCCTCAACACTAGCTGTAAACATTCGAGAAACAGATTCTTGCCTGCTTGCCCTGTGAGATGTCGCAGCTCTTTTTCCTTAACCTCCTTGTCTTTCTTTGTCTTTTTACCAAGCTGACCAGCATCGACATCATCACCAATGTCGAATTGAATAAATCCCTAACATGATTGTCAGCCCAGAGTCTTCGAGAGTGTAATGCAATTCACACCTCAACCTGATGCCCGTTGAAGCAGAAGCGCAGACCATTCTCCAAATACCATCTTCGAGCACCACATTCTGGACACCTCTCCCCACGGGGAAACTTGCGAAGGTCTCGCCTCTCATCCATAATTTGCACTGATTATGGCATTTCGTATTTGCTTTCGTTGTTGTCTTTGCTACTGGCTTGTCGAGCTCCGTTGTTACGGGTTTGCGACGGGCAAAAAAAAGTGGTCAGAGCTAAAAAAAAATATATATATACGTAGGTATATATGTAGGATCCTGTTGTACACTTTGTAGCGAGCAAAGTCATAAGCATTGTATACACAATTATAGATGTACAAACATTTAGATTTAATTATCTTTTACTTCATCCCACAATGTTGCGTTTTCTGGATTGTGTAACAATAAATGCAGGTTTGTACTATAGGTCCAAACATATGTTCGTCCAGAGAATATACTGTCTCGTCCTACGCAACGCACGCCGCATTAAGCAAATGTTACCATGGTGCCCAACGACTTCACAGAGTTCACGTCACTCATTATCAACAAGTCATGATCAACTCCAAAGCTCTCCCATTTTTTTCTTCATAAAATTGCCGCTACGTATCGTGACATGATGGCATGTGCAGCGTGTGAGCTAGGAACAAAGGAAAACATTTTTTGAGCCCGAGGCTCGTGTGCTCAGAATTGCCGTATATCATAACCAGCAGGCAATCCTGTCCAGATAGAGTCCTTCTGCGCAATGCCCAATCCATGGCCCATGAGTATTGATGTGCCAAACATTCATCAAAACAAAAATCCCCAGTCCAGTTCATCTTTCAATGCGGAGCTCAGAGGCCAAGTGCCATTTAAAGGAGGGTGCGGATCAAAGGCTAGGCGATTTAACCCTGGTTGGGGGCCTCCTTGGCTTCCATGGCGCACTCCTCGCCCATGGAGGTGAGAACAATAACGTCTGAGAGGCATGGTTAGGCAGTTCGTCGAATAAAGACCACAAGAGCAACTTACTGGTGTCCTTCTCCTCCTCCTTGAAGAGCTTGGTGATCTTCTGGCCAACCTCGTTGTCGGGAAGAGGGACATCGTCCTTGGTGTCACCGTCATCGGTCATGAGAGAGAGGAAACCGTCGTCGGAGATGTCGAGCTTGAATGCATGTTAGTTGAGCTGGTGGCGGAAATGACCGGGGGTCTGCTCTTCTGAGGAGAGGGGTTGTTCCTCTGTGGAGCGGGGCAAGGGTTCACACACCAGCTGGTACTCGCGACGAGAGACGTTGGGGACGTCCATGTTGTGAGTAGAGGGAGAAAGATCCTCGTACTTCTTGCCAGTGAAGATGTCGGTAGCAACGAGATGGACCTTGGCGTGACCGTGCTTTCCGGTCTTGGAGGTGGACATGTCGACGATCTTGCAAGGGCGGTTCTTGATCACGACGAAACCGTTCTTACGCAGAGCAGAGCACTGCATAGGGTAGGTAAGAGAGGCACCGGCATCGGCCGAATCGAAGGTCATCTCATGCTGTACCAGGGGGGAAAGGAGCCATTAGCAAAATTCTTGATAGATATGAGCATAATGTGATGGTGATGGTTATTTTAATGGTTTGTGAAGCTCGATTCAATAATTCAAATGGCAGTATTGTATCGTGGGGCATAGGTCACAATGCGGGGTGTCAATCTCCAGGCGAAAAATGGGCGCAAGGGCAGATTTCGTGGGCGCGTGCGCCTGGACTCGACAGACGCAGCAGCAGGAGCAGGTAAACTCACCTCAGCATCGTTGGGGGCGGCCATTTTGACGGTATTGACAAGAAGTCGAGTTCTTTGAGGAGAAAGGAGTGAGGTTGAGGAGGAGAGAAGAAAAAAAGCTGAGAGTGGTGCTTAATAGTGGGATGGAGAAGAGAAGAAGGAGAAAAGGGCCAAACTCGGAAAAAAGAGATGGAGGGGGCAAAGAAAAAGGTGCGAGGCCCTCGACAAGTTTTTTTCTAAAGTCTTTGATTGGTGTAAGTGGGCGTAGCAGTGGACACTGTTTTTTCAGGCTGTGGTTTTTGTTTAGGTTCTGTGGATGGGCGGACGCTGCCGGTGGATATGGTAGCCCAGCTTGCCCAGGCGATTTTAGCTCTCGTGAAGCCTGTAAGCACTCAAGGAGCCCAGCCTTTGTCCTTCTTTCCAGTGGCCGAGAGGGGGGTCCAGTCCATCGAGATGAACCCTCGACATTGCCCCTCGCCCATAAGCTACTCGACCCCTCCTCTCCCAGGACCGTATGTACCGTACCAGTGGAGGGGTTATTGCTTACAGGGCCTAGAGGGCATCTGTTCCGCTGCAAAAAAACTGAGCGGGGTGGAGCGGGAAGCCACCAGGAAGTGTTAATTGATGGCAGCTTTAGGTTACCGCCTTGACGATCGGTCATCTCAGCAAAGCTCGAGGTGGCGGGGTTAAGACAGAGAGTAAACATTGCTTTGACCATTCACATGTCAGAGTTTATTTTTATTCTGGGTCGAATATTCAAGTTGAGACTGAACTTACAGCCTCTGCCAACGGACAGAACTCAAAGTGAGGTGGTCTGAAGGTCACGAGAGCCCACTAGGCATTTCAAGAAGCAACCTGACACGCAGGTCCTCAAGTCATCACAGCGTCAAGGTGTCAAAGCCTGCAGGGGGTCATTAATGCTGACCTCAGGACTCAATGGCTGAAATGCAACTGCTCACGCGGGGAGCAACCCATCCTATGTTTTTGTTTTGGGGGCTTGCTTCCAGGTTCCCCTCTCAAACCCGAGGTGGCCATTGGTGCCCAAGACCTGTGTGTCTCAGCAAAATGGTCTTGGTGAACTGCAAGCAACTCTTGCAAGCATGGAGCATGGCATGGATGGGCATCGATCGCACAGTGAAAGCAATCACAGTTTACATCGGCAGGCCTATTGCTACCTATAGAGTAACTAGCATGTACCATGCGAGCCATAAGTACCCGCCTGCAAGCTGCAGCTTTATCCATTCTTCCATTGTTTGCTGCTCTGTGGCGCTTTGAGCCTAAGGCCAGCTCCAGAGTACCTCGTGTTGAGGATGATTTCCAATTCAAGATCAAGGGGACATAGGAGCCGAATATAGGCCCTGGATCGTGCTGCTAGCCATAGAGATGAATCACCAGACTACTGTGTCTTCATAGTCTTCTTGTGTATCCTCATGCTTCTTTCCATGGCGGTTGAAGTTTCGATGTGGTCGGGTGGGTTTGCATCTAACCCACCGGGTATCGGCTGGCCGAGATTCTTTGTCTTTCCCAATATGGAAGAGAGCTCCACACAGCCACACAAGGCTGAAATTAAAGTGCCCCCAGTTTGATATGTCCAATCAGCTTCCACTGGGCACCTTCAATTCCATGGCTGTCAACAGCCTCGCGTTGCAAGCTGGCCAAGCTGACCCTTTTGCGCCCAGCTCAGCTTCACTATTAGCTTGGTACCCATTATCCACAAACGCTTTCGACATCGACGACTATTACCATGATATTGCCTACGGTTCTCGAATTCACACATTAATCTTTACATACCGAATTCTACCACTGCCCTCCTACTGCCGGCATGTGGCTCGACCGACTGGCGGGAGGCCCGGCCAGCAGTCCTGGACCCTCCACGCCTCAACCCGGCGGCAGAGTATATCCTAAGAGAACTTCGAGCACTCTGAGTCCATATGTCACATCTCAACGCCCTGGAATATCTCCACGTGGCTCCTCGCTATCACTCGTATCCAATGATTCGACCTCTTCACTCCTATCGTCTTCGCGAAGGCCTAATGGCTCCAACTTGAGGCAGGCCTCAACTATCGAAACGGGACCTGATTCTTTGGAGGTGCTAGAGACTTTGCTAGCAGGCCTTTCGAGCGACCGCGACCAAGCCGACAAGAAAACCGTCATTAATCAGGACGATATCAACTTCGACGCTGTATTCGGGGGATTATCATTAAAGGGGCTTGCCACGTCGGAACCTCCTGACACAACCACAACCAGCAACCGCAAGCCAAAAACGGCAGAAGAGAGTCCGTTTATCGCAACAGATACTCTTTGACCCCATAATTGACATATCGCAGGCGAGAATGATAGAACCAAACTCGAAGATCTTCACCGATCGATAGAAGCATGTGACGATGTACTCAATTCAGTTGAGATCAACCTTGCCAACTTCCGCAACGACCTTGCTATGGTATCTGCAGACATCGAATCTTTACAAACCCGATCGACAGCTTTGAATAGGAGATTGGAAAACCGGAAACAAGTTGAGAAGGCACTGGGGCCTCTGGTAGAAGAGCTAAGCTTACCACCTGAAGTTATCTCCAAGATCTCTGAGGGGCACATCGATGAGACATGGGCCAAGATGCTCGCCGAACTGGATCGCAGGTCGACCCTGTTCAAAAAGAAGTCCGAAACGCAAACTAGTAATGCGGCAAAAGACCTCGAACCGATTCTTGAGAAGCTCACTTTCAAGGTATGTGCCCTCCGCTACTGTTAGAACCTGAACTAACTCCCCCAGGCAATCGAGCGCATACGAGACTTCATCGTGGCTCAAATCAAAGCACTGCGATCACCGCATATTAATGCCCAAATTATTCAGCAACAAAGTTTCCTTCGATACAAGGATCTTTACACATTCCTACACAAACATCATCCGACTCTTGCAAATGAGATCGCCCTCGCATATATGAACACTATGCGGTGGTACTACCTTAACCAGTTTTCCCGGTATGAGAAGGCTCTCGGGAAAATCAGGCTTCACATATTAGACAAGAACGACGCTCTTGGCCACGAAGATGCAACCCGCAAGGCTACTGTTCTTTCCAGCAACAGGGCACCAGGGCCTCCTCATGATGCATTTAACCTTGGCCGACGCATTGATCTTCTGAAAACCAACAACCAAACCGCGCTCTCCTCATATCTCGCCGAGGAAGACCAAACAACTCACTACCTCGAAGTACCCTTCCGCAACTTCAACCTGGCACTCATTGACAACGCCACGGCAGAATACACGTTCATGGCCACCTTTTTCTCTCCCGCGCTGTCCTATAGCCAGATTTCAAAGAACTTTAACTATGTCTTTGAGGCTACCTTTGAACTCGGCAGAACCCTTTCCAAGACTCTGATAGGGGAGACCTACGATGCGCTCGGTCTACTCCTTTGTATCCGGTTGAACCAGCATTTGGCTTTTGAGCTCCAGCGCCGGAAGGTTCCTGCTGTGGACGGCTACATCAATGCCACGACCATGCTCCTATGGCCCCGTCTTCAGGTCATAATGGATCGTCACTGCGATTCTGTACGCCACCTCAGCAATGCTATGCCCGCCAAACCGAGCCGCGCCGAAGCTGCTAAACTGTCTGCGGCACCTCATGTTGTAACCCAGCGTTTCGGGCAGCTGTTACACGGCTTATTGGCCCTCAGCACCGACGCTGGCGATGATGAACCTGTTGTGTCCAGCCTGCGCCGCTTGCGCTCCGAAGTTGAGACCTTTCTTACTCGCCATGCTGAGCTCTTCGGCGACAAGCGTAAGAGCGGGCGCTTCTTATATAACAACTACTCACTTATCCTCACCATTATCAGCGATGCGAACGGCAAGCTTGCTGATGAGCAGCAGGAGCATTTCGAAGAACTGAAGGCTCAGTACCAAGAGACGTCCTAGAAAAGTGCCTCATCTGGATACAAAATTGTTGGGAAACAGGAGGGTTAGTTCACAGGAAATTAGTGCATTCTCAAGTCTTCCCTTGAGTGTGACCATGTGTATATTTCTTTGCATGGCGTCTCGGTGAAGGTCATCTATGGGTCTTATTGCTAAACAGAGCTTTGACCAAACAAAGTGTTATCTATGCCATTCTAGCGTGGGGTAAATCATTCCATCTGCCAACTTTTATAACAAATATGCCTACCTTGAGCAATCTACCTGAGAAATCATCTTGCCGGTGGGAACTTTGGTGTCTATCGAGAGAAGAATGAGGCAATGCGATGAACGAGTATTGGATTGCGGCGAAGGTAGAAAGCCAGGGCTCCCACAACAAGAGCCATACCAACGGTCTTGACTGGGCGGCGGTAACGCCAGAGGGCCAACTTGACGCGCTTCCGCACTTCTTGCCAATGAAGTTCATTGACCTGCTTCTCAAAAAGCTCCGAGCCCTCTTCCATGGTCTGTTTCGCACATGTTTCGATATCCCGGGCTGTCTTGAGAGCACTGAAATTAGAGATGTGTCGCCAGTAGTGAAGAGTCTCAGGAGGATGCTGCTCAAAGAGTGCGACTGATTTTATGATAAGCTCGTCGAGATCCATTTTTGGTGGGACCTTGCCCAGAATGACGTGCAGCATATCGGGCTCGTCTATCTCAAAGATCTCATTTCGACGGTCAAGAATGATCTGCGCAAACATGTAGACTGTAAATACAGGCTCCCGGGCTAGGAAAACATCGAACAGTCTGGCGATGTCTTGATAGGTCTCGATGTTGTGGGCATACATGGTCAGGGTTCCCGCTAAAGCGTAGAAGGGTTCAACACCTGCAAGATGCCGTCGGAGCTTGGGATCAGCAACATGGAGAATGTCCGGCAGAAGGCGGAGTTGAGCGGTTGTTGGCCCAAAACTGGGCAACATAAAGTCCCGTATCCTCAGGACGGATAGGCGCGCGAGAACACGAGCTCTCCATGCTGGTGCCAGCACCAGCAGTAGAACCTGGGAGATGTCGTGATAGCCCTGGAAGTAGCACAGATAAGGGTAACGGCGTAGGACCTCGGTGATGAGGGATGAGAGCTCTGACTTGCGGAGACTTAGCTCTGCGTCCGATTGGTCTGGCACTGCATTAGCTCTCACGATGTCTTGGAGGTAAGGAAGGATTGAGCAATACTGTCTGGATAGTAGATGAACGAGCGATTGACGTCAAGCTGGACCTGATCCTCATCTCTATGGCGGGGTAATTGCTTCCATGTATTGGAATCTTCTTGAGCCAATGCAAGATCAAGGTCATCTTTTTCGTCAGAGGGAGCATCGAGACCTAGTAAGATGGGCCCTGTGAGATGGTGTTAGTCAATGAAACGGGGTGTATATACGGTAACAACGAACATGCTTGTCTTCGCAATGTATCCGACAGGAATCCACCATGAGCTTCAGCTAGTGACCGGAGACGGCCAATGTCTCTCCATTTGCATGCTTCGATGATATCTGCAGCCTTAGGATGAGAGAGTATGTCAGGTTCCTGGGAGATATCTGTGTTGGTGTTGGCGTTGGTATTGCTGCTGGTGCGGCTGAAAGACAACGGCGACTTATTATCGCTATCCCTCGGACTGTCCATGACTGGCTCGATAGACGGAAAAAAGCAAGTTGAAATGGAGGATGCAATGAAGGGAATCGGTGAGAAGGGATAGATAGTATCAGATGGAAAGTCTTGCCATGGCCAAGGTTGGGGGAACCAACCAGCGCAGAAACAGAACAACTTGTTCTTGTTCCCTTGCTAGCTCCTGACAAGCCTATTGGTCAAGTCTATGACTCTTCTGCTGTCTTGTTGCCGATGATGTTTGTGTCGCAAGGGAGTTGTGGTGGGTGATTCGTGTCACTTGGTGGATGAAGATTATAGTGCAAGCGTAAGTAATGGGAGGTATGAGAGTTGCTTTGCTGTACAGTACAGTAAAGTTGATCCCTGTTTGGCTGACCTGAGGTCTGATTGATTCAGATTTGATACAGAGTTAGGGGCCATGTACCCACTCCAACCACCCTAGACTTGATCAGTGGCCCCCACGTCCACCAGTCGCTGATAGCAGCCAACACCTCTATATATCTTTTTTCTTCTTTTCTTTCTTTACTTTTGGCTCACTTGCTTTTATATTCTTATTAGAAGTCTTTTTACTCATTGGTTTAGCAGTATGGCTATTGTTTGTCCTCACAATTATCTTTCGTTCTGCTTGTATCGCACATCGTTGTTAAGGCTTCAAAGACACAAGATACACCATGAGCCGCAACTTACCTCAACGTGCCTTGACAAACGTCACTTTCACACCCTGTGACCATGGACAATCAGACATCAACCTTCAGTCTCGATCAGGCCGAGACATGGCACAGCGGACTGCTCATTAGATCGATTGTTCTGATAGGTTGGGAACGCAGTTGTTTACAGCCTTCACTCTTGACCTGAAGGGCTACCCTTGCTATTCAACCCTTGATCTGGTATCCATTGCCATGCTCCTGCATTAATTCCCCGATGGCAGGTTCGGTGTTTGCTGGCGCTTATATAAAAGGTTATTTATCATAGCCATGGACTGTCTGAGACAGTGAATCACAAGTTCTGATTATCAACTAACAAACAACTGAATACCTAGACATAGCAATTTTTATGTTATTGTCGCACCAGCAAATACCGTTTCTAGAGCTGTATTTGGTAATCGTTTTTGGTTGCCATACAGAGCCATCATCAACAGAGTGAAGATATGCACGGAACAGTTGCCCGCCAGATGTTGGCCCTAGTATGGTTAAAGGGATCTGAAAGTCTCCGACAACGGCTTGGCGTAACTGACATGTCGTGTTCTACAAACCATTGTGAGCCACATTTTACAGGGCTAGCATGAACAAACAACCTCCTCCGGAGCTACAGACAAAGATTGACTCGCGCGAGCTGTGGTGGTCTCAAGACCAAGACCCAAACTCGAGTCATTTGCTGTAGCAGTTGTCAGCTCGGGGCTTTCCCTAGCTCTGGAGTGGAGTTGATGATTGAAGTGTACGGAGTACGGATAGAAGTGTTGAATCTAGTGCCATGGGGAGAAAATGGAGTGGATCACAAATCCTTGCTCAGATCAGTCCCACTAGCACGGCTTGAGTTTGGATTTTGAGAGCTGAAGGTGACTAGCCTAAGGTAGCTGCGGAGCAAGAAAACCTTCGGACATTAAGCTGCGGTGATAAAAAAAGCTAGTCTATAAGACCATTAAATTTATGCAAGACTTACCTAAATCTTTTTATCACTTAGAATATATGGCATATGTTTTCTTGCCTCCCCTAGCCTAGCTAATGACTGATTCCTGAGCGAGTAAAAGATCTAGGATTGCTTGTGTTGTCTTGCTGGGCTTCGACTATAAGCTTTCTGCCGCTGATCTTCTTCCAAAGGAGTTGAAACACGCGACAGACTGCATCGTCTTTGCATACGAAGTTTTTATGATCTTCATGACACGAGATCTGTGGGCTGGGGTAGTAATCACAGTTGGTGCCAGAGTGCCACGGGGAGGACTGTGGCCCGTTTCGAGAAGGCAAAAGTTTCCCAAGAATAGGCTCGTTCCCGAGATATATTTGAAGGTCCCCGATGTCAACGAATGCCGAGACCTCTTTACATATCGAACGGCATTAATAAAAAAAAAAGCACAAAGCCACTTGATTGATTGACTGGCCAAGCGTCATAGTAACTGAATTCGTGCCTACTTGATCCTTAGGCGGCTAATTCAAGTCGGTGTGACAAAAAGGGCAGAAGGGCATACTCTCTGTCTCGCGTGAGGATGGTGGTGACAAAAGAAAAGGGACGAAAGCTGAGACACTTGGCTGGTCCAGGCTCGGTCTATGGCTGCTGGAAATCCCATAATCGTTCTTGTGGAGGATTTAATGGTTTTGGGGACGTCAAGAGCCGGCAAGGATGAGAATGTGAATATGCCGTTGGTTGAATTGAAGCGAAGTCCCATGTACTAGACTAGGTTGTCCATGGTCGGTCCATCCCAAGAAGCTCAGCTAGCTTCCTCACTAGTCGATCGGTAGGAAATGACGAAGCTGACAAGAAAGATAGTCGAGATAGTGCATCCCCTAACTTAGTTATCCGTGATTTCCTATACGTAGTACGTAATTCGGAGAGCAACTTCCTACAAGAATTGAACTGCAACACAACACAACACAACAAAAAAGCTGATGTGAGTCAACAGCCAACCACATGAGGTGTGGTTGACACCCGTTTGACCTAACAAGAGCCGCTTGAGTTACCGACCCCCTGGTTCTTGGGCGCCTCTTACAGAGGTTTGGAGTGCTAGAGTGCTCATCAGAACCGAGCTGATGAGCCGTGGCCGACTACCGTGTTGTAATTCTGCTGCATGCCAAACTTCCAGGGTCATGCTTCATGGATGCTTTCTCGAGAATGTGCTGCCGTCTTTGTCAAATAAAAGGGATCGGCCGAGTCAAGAAGGATTGTTCGAGGATTCTTCACCAGCTTCTCAAGATCAAAGGCTCTTCCCTGTGATGTCGGGTATCAGATCGTCATCATTGACGAAGATGGTACGTTATGTACAGGGATCTAGGGTTGAACATGTTCTGTATGCGTACACAAAAAAGGTTTGTTCTTTGGCTGGATCGTAGTCGAGATTGGTTCCGGGGGGTGATTATCAAGCCTCAGTGGGGGTTTAAGCAGCCCTTCCATTTAGGCGGAAGATTCTTTCCAATTGCTGTGAATGGAGGCTCCGAGCACCTGCCTGTTGGTTGCACACTACGATACAGACCAAAGCAGGCAGGTACCTAGGTAGGCAAGCATCAGTCGCATCCATCTTACCTGCCTTACCAACTTAAGGTACTAGAGTTTCCATGGGAGTTACTTGTGGACTACCTGGCCTTTACCACTGAGGTAATTGGTGTTCCAGGGCAATTCTGAGTAAGATATTATGGGCGGAATCTCATGATGTTGCTTGAAGTTGCTGGCCTGGTTGGTATACGCAAGGTACCTAGGGTGAAACCGGGTTGTCCAGCTATCATCACTAAAGGCAACTTGCAGGTGAACAAGGATTCGTGGCGTGTCCAGCATCAGAATGCACTGCAATTGTTGGAATTTGACCTTTTTAGTGCTGGGAATCATGATTCTTTTGTGTCACTCATTACACAGACGGAGTCTCGCAGGGACCCGACTGGCGTTAAAAATCTATCCGCCGCTCGAGATCTTACGGCAAAAAGGGCAATCAAGTGGAGTGGACCTCGGGCTTCCATATCGCTTCTTAAACTTTGATTCCCGTGGAGCCTCACGCGCCTCGCCTCGCCTCGAGTCTCTCTCTCTCTCCCTCTCAGACCAGTCTGATTCTTATACCGAATCCACGCCCATGGTGGCTCCCATTTTTAATTCAAATCCTGAGACTGATTCACCGATCCTTGGCTATGAGCCCCAATCACTATACGAATAGGGCTTCTGTCTAACACGCTGCCCTGATCAATAATCGATCCATCCTTCGAACAACTCACACCTCATTCTAATCTCCGCGGTGTCTCCAAACACACACGCACACAGACACACACACACAAACCCTGACAGCTCATTTTTTTTTAAACCTTACAAACAAGCCTTGATCGTCTCTTTATCACCCTTGATTGTTAGTTTCTCCGGTATCTTTTCCGAGCTGAAAATATTCGCATGTTCGATAAATACTGTATCACAGGTCAGGCCAGCTCACTCAACCCTGGACGACTTCCTTAGTATCTCTTCCACCTGAATTCTAAGCTTCAGGTATCAGATACAAAATTCCTTATACCGCAGCTACCCCGCTGCCTAATATAGCTTGAGACTTTGCTCAAGCTTGTTCAACGACCCCCCGCTCCTCTTCCATGACAGTCTTCTCTGCAACCAAATCGTCATTGTCGAAACCAAGAAACTTCTATTAGGCGTTAATCAAGCGGCGTCACATTGGCGTTGGACTGGCGCGAATATTCCTCCACTGGACCACGCCAGCACCAACACCAACAGACCAACACTGTACAGCACAGTCAGTACATACAGCAGCGAGGCACTTGACGCTTGAGTCCGTTCAATGACTGCTTTCTCGATAATCTGACCTGCCTTACCTAATTGTACTTCGACTCGACATATTGGCTATCACTGAAACGTCACCAATGCCCCGCGTGATATCTATCGCTTCATCGTTTTGACAGCCTCCTGCAACCAACCAACCAACCATCACTCCCGCCTTTGGGATACCATCCGCCACCTATAATTCAGTTTCTTATGCCATGAAGCGGACAGAATGGCTTTTCAGAGCAGCGTTCTTAGAGATGGCGAGTGGGTGACGCAGACCGTCAACTTTCAAGATGCCTTGAAAGCTTCTTCCACCACACCCAAAGTCGCCTCAGATCCAAGTCTCAAGGCACCTGAGTGTGGAATACTCTCTAGGACTATCATTGAGAGCCCTGTCGTTCATTGGATTCTCCCAGTTTGCTTACGATCGCGCTCTCACAACGATATCGCATTCATTGGTGTAAGTCTCTTGTTTCATCCACAGCCTTCATATCCAAACCCCATGTGCTGGCGTCATCCCTGGCTGTGGCCATTTAGACTGCGATTAGAGATGCCGCGGGCTTACAGCTTTCTGGTTTACTTGTCCATAAATGTCCGAGCTTAAGCTCGATATTGCTCCTCAAACCCTTGTCCATATGCTGAGTTGTTGCTAACTAGCCCAGGATCGCTTCGTCCAAATCAGCGAACTCCGCGATGACGGACAAGTGCATGAGGTTATACGAAAAGCTGACTTTGGCACACGAATCCGAAATGCGATAGTTCTGGGATGTCCGCCCAAAGGAGACATCCCTGGGGCAGCCGCTGCTTCAATCAAGACCGAAGACGCTGATGTTCCTATGAAAGATGTTGCAGAGGCCAAAGAAGCCAAAGAAGCCAGTGAAGGCAAAGAAGCCAGTGAAGG
>NW_022158695.1:883158-1014018 GCF_000260195.1 Fusarium odoratissimum NRRL 54006 | reverse complement strand
AAGCCAGTGAAGGCAAAGAAGCCAGTGAAGGCAAAGAAGCCAAAGAAGCCGAAGAGAAGCGTGTACTACCACCGCAACTACTGGTCCTAATGCTCGAGACAGGTGATGCCGTTTTCCTCTTCATTCAAGAACGCTTAGATGGGACACTGCGCTTTGTAGCTACCACATTTCAGAGCCCCAGGAATCTACAATTCTTGGGGTATCACTTTTCCATTGACCCCTCGTCGCGATATATGTCTGCTGGATCTGCTGAAGGTGGATTCATCATCTACGAGCTGGAGTCGCTGTCCCACATGAGCACTCAATATGAGAGCTGCGGATTTCTTAAGCCTATCAAGTCTACTCGAGTTCGGTTAACGCAGGGCGTCATACACAAAATGGAGTTCTTATATCCACGACCGGAAGACGATTACCATATCATTCTCCTATTGATCATTGTTAGACGTGAAGTGAGTAAGCAGGCTCACGTGTCTCGCATGGTCGTCTACGACTGGGAGCTTGGTGACGAACTTACCGCTGTATTTCGGTCAGAGAAAGGGACACCACTACCAAAAGAGCACCGAATGCCTCTCATGATCATTCCCCTCAAAGTCAATACTGCCTTCTTGGCAGTTTCAGAGCACTCGATTGGCATAGTAAAGAACGCATTCACGGGGCAGACGTCGTTCGATACCTTGGAAACACACTCCCCTCAACAGACCAGGTTGCATCATGGAGCTGCCGAACCGCTCTGGACCACCTGGGCGAGACCTTTTAGGATTAACATATACCTGGAGAAGATGGATGTCATTTATCTGGCTCGCGAAGATGGCGTTATTGCACATATCGAGATCGATTCGCGAGATCTAGTTCCAACAGTTATGACTCTCGGAACCATCAGCACCAATATCACAACCGCTTTCACTACAGCTTATGATGTCTTCTCGGATGTTTTGATAACTGGCGGCGACTCTGGTCCAGGTGGAATTTGGAAGGTGGTTCGCATTGTCTCTTCGTATCTTGGCCTCAGCTAACATCCGATTTCCGCAGCTTATTCCCCGCAAAGATCCCCAACAAGTCAGTGTCATTCCCAATTGGTCCCCTGTGGTCGATTTGGTTACGACAGATACCAATCCTTCCTGGAGGAGTGATAGCAAGAGGAAAGATCTCTCGACGAAACGCAAGGTATCATCGAACTCAAGACCGAAGTCAGATCGCATCTTCTGCACGTCCGGCCGTGGGCCCCGGTCGAGTTTGACGGAATTGAGATGGGGCATTCAAGCACGGATTGGCCTTGAGTTCGACCATGACCAGCATGTCCGCCAGTCCTGGATGTTCCCAGTTGAGGCTCAAGGAGAGCGAGGCTTCTATGTCATTTTGTCACTGCCGCATTCTACTGATGTCCTTCACTTCCCCGCTGATCTCAGCAATGCGAATGCTTTGTCACCAGAGGCCTGTCCATTCGATACATCATCGCGAACAATCTCGGCATTTCAGACAGAACAGACCGTGATAATCCAAGTCAGCGAGACCTCTACGTGTCTTGTTGCACCTACACAGAGGCGAGTGCTGACAATCTTGGATTCATTCTCTTTGAGTCTGCAACAATAGCTAACAGGGAGTCTAGCTCACGACACAATCATGGTGAAGTCTGTGGAAAGTCTTCATTGCTAGCTGAGCATGCTTGCTGCACAGATGATATCGTGGTGATATCTTCACATGGTGCAAACGCTTCCCAGCTTGATGTTTTGCTGGTTGACCAAATGAATCTGACGCACTCAACCTCCATTGATGCCAAAGGAGAAATAACCTGCATCGGTCTTTTCAAGGCGTCAGCACAGACCTACCTTATTGCAGGTTCTGTTACGGAAGGGTTGCCACTCTTGACTATATACTCGCTGGCTGGCCTCGAAATTAGCAGCAACGTCACTCAGCCAGACCTTGGTAAGTCTGATGTTCGCTATTGATAAAGAAAGAGTGTGCTGAATTGCTCGCAGTTACTCCTGGTCAAGAAGGTCACTTTCACATGGAAGCATATACAAGTGTGCTAGCCATCCATGATACCGCTGAGAAGGTCATCTTGGTGCTTGGCACGAGGAGCGGCCATCTTGTGACGATCCTGATACCAGGAGAGGATATTGCTCATTACTCACTTTCAATTGAACAGATCGGCATTTCACCAACCAATGTGTTTCCAGCATCTAGCCTCTTTGATGGAAAGCACGCCTTTTTCGCATGCTGTGACAACAGCCTATCCATTATGACGGACTTTTCACCAAAGGGCAGCAGATTCAAGACCAAGACCCGAATCTGGGCAACCGACTCGAACGAACCGTCAATATCATCACCCCCCGTGCATGCAGCCTTTTGCCTCGAAGGCAGCCTTTCTGGATACCAACGTCATATGTCTCTAATGTTACTGTCTGGGACACGAGTTCTCCTCGTTGATATTTGGCCGCATGTTGGACCTGTTCCTCGTAGCATTCTTCTCGGCGGAACACCGATGCGCGTCATCTTTTCTCAGATTTGGAAGGTCTTGGTGGTTGCACACTTGAAGGACGATCGCCCAACGCTCTCCTTTATCGATCCCGAAACTGGTGTGAATGTCGCAACGGCAGCTAACAAGGACAAGCAGCCGTCCGATTATATTTCCGGCCTAGGACATCCAGGAGACAGGATATTTGGTCTGTATGAGTGGACCTATGTCAAAGATGGGAAACTATTTCCGTTCATCATCGTGACCACTCAACATGGTCGACTGATGATTGTGTCTGTGACAGCGCTCAAGCCCGAGAGCGACGATGGCCCGACGAGAAAACTACAGTACTGGACCCGATATAAGAAGAAAGGCTTCGCCGAGCCTATTTACACAGTCGTTGGAGATGATGTGGGTCTCCTATTTTGTGCTGGAAAGGTTCTTCACTGGGAAGTCCTCGACCTTGCAGAGAAGAAGCTCAAACCCATGAAGCAGTTCAGGCTGGATTCCCCAGCCACAACCCTGCGTGTGGAAGGGACAAAAGTCTGCGTCTTGACTGCTCAACACTCGCTTCAGGTCATCGACCTGAACGTGGAATCAGAAAATAGTGACCCTTCTATTATCCATAGCGACCGAGTGACTCGGTTTACGGGACATGTGATAGAGATGGGAGACTCTGAAGAAGAGCCAGGCAAGTGGCCGGTGAGTGTTATATCCACGGCACAAGCAGGGTTTGCAGGAGTTTGGATCCCATGGAGCCAGCGCCATAAAGAGTTCGAGGTTGTCGTCACAGGGAGTTTGCCCACATCTATCAGGAGGTTCCGCAAGGGGCACACTCGACCTTTTTGGTCGGCTGTTGATCGCCAAAGACGATACAATACTTTGTTTAGTACAGTGGACCAGGCAGACATACTGGGAGTGTCTATTGATGGTTCACTACACCAATTTTCATTGATAGGTCTGGATCTTTGGCGTTTCCTCAGGTTGATACAGAACTTGGCATACCAGGATAAGAAGATTTGTCCCTTCGTCCGGAACAGTCAATCATTGAGGGACAGTGATCCGGGGATGGATCTGGATCCAGAGCTTGAGCCCCAGCGATTCCGGGAGATGATGCATATAGACGGTGACCTATTGAAACGTTGCCTTGATATGAGTGCGCTGGAAGAGCTGGTGTTGATTGGAGATGGCATCGATTTGTTTTGCGAGTACTTGGATGGAATTGACGATGGCATATATACCGAAGGTTTCCGAGAGACTGGCTCTCAAGGACGAAAGAAGTACATTGAGCTGGGCTATGAGATTCTCGAGTATGTTCTGACTCTAGCAATCTGAGTTAGGAACATGGCGAATCACATGGAAAGGCATTTAATATGGTCTAGATAAAATAATGACTCTTGACGATAATAATCAGATTTGTGAGTCAGAACATGACTCAATTTGACTCCTGCCTATAACGCCGTCGCATCTTACGCTCAAGGCTTGAGGCTTCATCTCATCAGGTTTGCCCATTGGTGAAGGCTTACATAATATGGCACATTCACAAAATAATCATGATTCCTGGGGTTTTTGTCATTGCCCCGCACTAGACTACATCAGAGGCTGAGGTCGGCTTGAATTACCTATTTGCCAAACGTTGTGACCTTTTGAAAGGGCAGACGGAGTAGACCAAAATTTCTTGGGTGACAAGTACGTGCGCGACAGACATCTCGTACGCTTTTAGAGACTGGATATGTCACGAAAACGATATTTCAGAGCCTAAAGATTCGCCACTGAAGAGAAAGCCCTGGACATAAGTTCATGAATTACAGTGGTTGCCCGCAGTATTGCCCCGCCTAAATTGGTAGCCCAACCCACCTACTCGCACCCTTCAACCTGACCATAGTCTGTCTAGGCGTGCATTCGATCCTCTCTGCCTTGCTTGCTTGATTGTGTGTGTGCGCGCGTGTGTGCTTGAGAGAGTGACCGAGACCACGGAAATTAGTTAGTAGGTTGCCTTGTTCGTCTGGCACAATTTTGTAACGTTATCTTTTTTTGGACTTTGGTACTTTTTTTTGCCTTCCCCCCCAAAATTTCCATACATAAGGAACGTTTAGCCCCGCCAACCTTGACGACTGCATCTCGAGTTTCACCCACCGAGACAACCGCCGAGATGCCGCCCAAGAAGAAGGGAAACAAGAAGAACCAGCAGGACGACTGGGAGGCCGAGCTGGGCGAGAGTATTGCCCCGCCTGCCAATGCCAACGGTGCCGATGGTGACGCCAACGCAAACGACGACGATGATGATGCTGGCGGTGCCGGTGGCCTGATGGCTACCCTGCGCAAGAACAAGGAGAAGCGCAAGAAGAAGGGCATCGTCGAGCCTGAACCCGTACCCGAACCCGAAGCCCCAGCTGCCGAAGAGCCCCCCGCCCAAGCCCCCGTCGAGGCCAACATCGACGATGAGTTTGCTCTACCTGAGAAGAAGGGCAAGGGTGGCAAGCAGAACAAGCAAGCTGCTAAGAAGCCCGAGCCTGCTGCCACTGACGATGCCGCCGATGGTGGCCGTATCCTGACCAAGGCCGAGAAGGAGAAGCTCAAGAAGGAGCGTGAGAAGCAGCGAAAGAAGGAGCAGGTATGCTACAGCTACACCATGGATTGCTTCATAGCATGGTTCTATTCTACTTAAATACAGCCTGCTAACAACTCGACCTTATGATAGGCCGCTGCGAAGAAGAAGGGTGGCGCTGCACCAAAGGCTGCCCCTGAGGTGAAGGAGCAGGAGGAGGCTGCCCCTGTTGAGGCTGCTCCCGCCCCCGAGCCCGCCGCGGGAGGCAAGAAGAAGAAGCTCCCCGCTCATCTTGCTCTGCTCCAGAAGCAGCAAGAGGAACTCAAGCGCCAACGAGAAGAAGCTGCCAAAGCTGAAGCCGAAGCCAAGGCCCAGGCCGAAGAAGACGAGCGCCTAGCTGCTGAGGAAGAAAAGCGACGTGAGGAGGCCAAGGCCATCAAGAAGCAGAAGGAGAGGGAGCGTATCGAGCAACTCAAGAAGGAGGGCAAGTATCTCACAAAGGCCCAAAAGGAAGAGAAGGCCCGAAATGAGCGAAAGCTCCAGCAGATGTTGGCTGCCGGTATTCAAGTTGGTCCTGCAGGCGAGCCTAGTGAGAAGAAGTCTAAGCCTGCGGACAACAGGAGAAAGAAGGGCCGTGCCCAACAAAAGGTATACTTTGTGATAAAAGACACCGAGAGATCAGGATTTGCTAACCCTTGACAGATCGATGAGGAGAAGGCTCTCGCAGAAGCTGCTGAGCGAGCTCGACAAGAAGCTGAGAGGGCCTTGAAGGAAGCTGAAGAGAAGGCTGCCCATGAGAAGGCCGAGGCCGAGGCCAAGGCTGCTGCCGAAAAGAAGGGTGCCGAGAGTGATGTGGAGGATGACTGGGAGGCTGCTGCTGCTTCTGACGGTGATGTCAAGGACAGCTGGGATGCTGATTCTGACGAGGAGGCCGAAAAGGCCAACGGTACATCGGAAGCAAAGGCTGAAGCAGAGTCTGGGGATGAGTCCGAGGAGGAGTCTTCCGATGATGAGGCTGCCACAGCTGCACAGTTGGCTGAGGAGAAGCGGAAGCGAGAGGCTGCTGAGCGCCGTGAAAAGGCTCACCAGGCCGCCCTTGCTGCCCGATCCAAGGATAACCTGCGATCCCCTATTTGCTGTATTCTGGGTCACGTCGATACTGGAAAGACGAAGCTCCTGGACAAGGTCCGTCAAACTAACGTCCAAGAGGGTGAAGCTGGTGGTATTACACAACAGATTGGTGCCACGTACTTCCCTGTCGAAGCCATCCGACAAAAGACGGCTGTTGTCAACCCTGACGGCAAGTTCGAGTTCAAGGTCCCCGGTCTTCTCATCATCGATACCCCTGGTCACGAGTCCTTCTCTAACCTCCGATCTCGTGGTTCTTCGCTCTGTAACATTGCCATTTTGGTCGTCGATATCATGCACGGTCTCGAGCCCCAGACACTCGAGTCTATGCGCATGCTGAGAGAGCGCAAGACTCCTTTCATCGTTGCCCTCAACAAGATCGATCGTCTCTACGGCTGGAAGCAGGTTGCCAACAACGGTTTCCAGGACAGTTTGGCTCTCCAGAGTAAGGCTGTCCGCAACGAATTTGAGACCCGTCTCGAAAAGACCAAGATTGCCTTCGCTGAGCAGGGTTTCAACTCTGAGCTCTTCTACGAGAACAAGTCCATGTCAAAGTACGTCTCGCTTGTGCCCACTTCGGCACACACTGGCGAGGGTGTCCCTGATATGTTGAAGCTCATTGTCCAGCTCACTCAAGAGCGTATGGTTGGCTCTCTCATGTATCTCTCTGAGGTCCAGGCCACTGTGCTCGAAGTCAAGGCTATTGAGGGTTTCGGTATGACCATCGATGTCGTCCTGTCTAACGGTATCTTGCGAGAAGGTGACCGCATTGTGCTGTGCGGTACAGAAGGCGCTATCAAGACAAATATCAGAGCACTGCTTACACCAGCGCCCATGAAGGAATTGCGTCTCAAGTCCGCCTATGTCCACAATAAGGAGGTCAAGGCTGCTCTGGGTGTCAAGATCAGCGCCCCTGGTCTCGAGGGTGCCATCGCTGGTTCACGCCTGATGGTTGTCGGTCCCGATGACGACGAAGACGATATTGAGGATGAGGTCGAGTCCGATCTTGCTGTTCTCTTCAACCGTGTCGAGAAAACTGGTCGCGGTGTCAGCGTCCAAGCGTCGACTCTTGGTTCGCTCGAGGCTCTGCTCGATTTCCTCAAGGACTGCAAGATTCCTGTTGCCAACGTTGGTATCGGTCCCGTTTACAAGCGTGATGTCCTGCAGTGTGGTGTTATGTTGGAGAAGGCACCAGATTATGCCATCATGCTCTGTTTCGATGTCAAGGTTGACAAGGAAGCACAGCAGTATGCAGAGGACAATGGCATCAAGATCTTTACAGCTGATATCATTTATCATCTGTTTGATGCCTTCACTAAGCATATGGACGAGCAACTCGAGAAGAAGAAGGAAGAGTCCAAGATGCTTGCTGTCTTCCCCTGTGTCCTGAAGCCCGTCAAGGTCTTCAACAAGAACGACCCCATTGTTATTGGTGTTGATGTCACTGAGGGTCAGCTCAGAATCAACTGTCCTGTCGCCGCTGTCAGGAATAACCCTACAACCGGCGCCAAGGAGATCGTCAAGCTGGGCAGAGTGTAAGTCTCTAGATTCTCTCCTCCCACGAGACCCCCTATTAACAGTTTTATAGTACATCAATTGAGCGAGAGCACAAGCAAATTCCCGTGTGTAAGCGAAAGGAACCTTCCGTCGCTATCAAGATCGAGATGGGCGGCAACCAGCCCATGTATGGCCGACATCTGGAAGAAGACGAGACTCTTTACAGTCTGATCTCTCGAGCCAGTATCGACACCCTCAAGGAATACTACAGAAAGGAGGTCAGCAACGAGGAGTGGCAGCTCATCATCAAGCTCAAGCCCTTATTCGACATTTCATAAGCAGCCAAGCTTACAAAAAGTTAAGAACATGGGTGGTGTGAAGCTTCTACCTCAACAACCGCGCCGGGGGCTTGGTTGCATCCTGTCCTGGAGGCGAAACTCGATGTTTCGATAACATGCTGACAGGACATCAGGTTGTAGCCAGCTCCCTTTGTGGGGAGAACAGTACGAGAACTACACTGCATATCAAAAAGAAGAGAATAGGAAAAGAAATTGCATCAACTTGTTTGAAGGAATTGTGTACGGTACTGGTTTGCATTTTCGGGCAGCAAAAAGAAAAGATTGAAGAGACGTGAAATTGAAGGGCAAGGGGCACCCTCAAGGCAACGTAGTCGTATAGAGTAGGGCTCTTTACCAACGAGGGCTGAAATGATTTAATCTTATGTTTGCTGATGCTATGTAACGAGTGTGAACTGGATGAACGACCCTTGCTATTCAGTCCGATATGCCCCCGGCATAAGGATTGTCTTCGTGGCAGGCGATCGCTTCCAACTCATCACGATAACACAATTGAATAGTGGCAGAAGAAGCTGACCCAACTCGAGTGTATGGATCCTAACTACTAACTTAAAAGTGTAAAAAGGTGGTCTAACGTTCGGGTAACATATCCGTCATGATGATCCGGGCCCCTTTCTTCCAATAAAACAAACAAAGCCGTTTGCAACCATATCGCATGTTCTATTTCTCCTTCTCCCAAACCTGGTGCCCTTTCTTTTTTCAACATCCGTAATCTTTTTAGGCGTCATTCATCTCATATCATGCAAGCATCACGCACGCAGAGCCGACCGAGCATGCATCCGCAGTGTCGAGATTCCCTCCATTTATTCATAATTTACTGGGGGTCGGCAGAGCCCTCGGTCTCCTGTTGCGGAGCGTCGGCATCCTTCATCTCCTGGTCTGTGTTGGCCTTCTCGGCCTCCGCAGCCTTGCGAGCATCCTCCTCAGCCTTCTTCGCAGCCCGTTCGGCCTCGGCTTTCTCCAGAGCGGCTTGTCGTTCAGCCTCGACTTTCTCAAAGTGGCGCTGGACAATGGGACCAGCCATGGCGCGGATCTCGTCAATCTTGGCAACGTACACACCCTTTGTGGTATCATCACCCTCCTCGTACAGCCAATCCTAGAATTGCTATTAGTATGTGGATCTTCGAGTTATCAATGAACATGTGAACATACCTCTGTGGCCTCAAGCTTGGCCTTGATGGTCTGCTTCTCCTCTTCGCTGGCAAACTCAGAGTACTGCTCGTCGAGCTTGGCACGGAGGTCGTAGATGTAAGCCTCGAGCTCGTTCTTCTTCTCCTCGGTATCGGCGACAAGCTTGTCCTCCATAACCATGGCAGCCTCCTTCTCGAGAAGGCTGGCCTTGGTGGAGTCGTCAAGAGAGGCACTGCCTGTGGAGATGGGCAGGTCACCCTTGCGGACCTGCTTCTTCACCTTGCGGGTCTTCTTGGGGGCATCCTTATCGGTCTCCATGGCCTTTTGGGAAACGGATGTTAGCGATCGGGGTTCATAAATCGATTCTTCTAAATGCTCTGGAACAGCGAAAGCGGAACGGGACGAGTCGGTTTCTTCTTCATCGTCGAGTCGCGGGCGCTTTGCAGGATATGCTCGGCTATCATCTCCAACAGATGCGGACGATGAAGAGGCCGAGTCCTGATCATGGACGGGGGGGAAATCATTGGACGCCATATACGGCTCGGACAAACTCACATCGGGGTCTTCGTTAACCTCCTCCTCAACCTCCTCCTCCTCGACGTAGTAACCAGTCTCGACGTTCAGGACACCGTGGATGTTGACACGGGCCTTGAGTTTGCAAATCATGAAGTCGTCCTTACCATCGGCCTTGACGTTCTTGACAGAGAAACGGCCGATCCAGGGGTTAGTCTTGCCGGGGAGCAGCTCAGGCTGGGCATATCGGGCCTCGAGATCGAAGGGCTGTTTTCGGTAGAAAGTAAGGATCTTGGTCGAGGGCATGACGTTGCCCTTGTTGAAGACAGTCAGGCTGGTGTCCTCATCAGGAATATCGGGAGCCTTCTCCCAGGCGAACTCGATGGGGTAGCTGATGATGTCCTGGACGGAGAAGTCTCGGACACGGAAGACAGGGGAGAGAATAGCACAGCTGAAGGCAGAACCACGGGCAAGAGCCTCGTCGGCGTTAAGGGTAAATGAGAGAGGCTTGCCGAAGAACTCCTGGATGCGCTCCTTGAGAGCGGGGACACGAGAGCCGCCACCAACGACCTCAATAACATCAATATCGTCCTTGGTGAGCTTAGCCTGGGCAAGGGCTTCCTCGAGGGGAAGGTGAGTTCGGGCAAGGAGAGGCTCGATCATGGCCTCGAACTCCTGGCGAGTGATCATGGCAGAAGCATCAATGTCGTTCATGAGAGACTCAATGTTGACAGGAGCTTGCTGGTTAGCAGAGAGAATCTTCTTTGTCTTCTCAGCGGCGGCGATGGTACGGGCAAGAGCACGGCCGTGGGTCATAATGTCGACCTTGTATTTGCCCTTGAACTCCTTGGCGAGGTGGTCAACCAGAGCGCGGTCGAAGTCACGACCACCGAAGTCCTTGTCCCAGGTGGTGGCCTTGACAGCGAGCTCACCCTTCTTGAACTCGACAATGGAGACAGTGTAGCTGCTGTGGCCGATATCGACGAAGCAGACACGGCGGGGAGCCTCCTCAGGGGCAGGCAGGTCGAGCTTTGTAATACCCCAGCCGAGAGCGGCGGCTGTGCCGTCGTTGATGAGGCGGAGGACACGGAGTCCAGCAATCTCGGCAGCGTCGATAAGAGCACGGCGCTGGACATCAGTGAACCAAGGAGGCACACTCAGGCAGACATCTTGAACAGGCAGCTTGAGCTCGGCTCCGGCGGTCTGCTTGATCTTGCTCAAGTACATGGCAACCAGCTGAGTGGCAGTGAACTTCTCCTTCTTGCCCAGGTAGTTGACCTCAGCACCGACCTGGCCATTGCAGTCGGCCAGAGGAGCGGTCACATATTGCTGCTCAATCTGAATATCGGGGTCGTTGAATTGTCGGCCAGCAAGACGCTTGAGGGAGCTGACAGTGTTCTTGAGGTTGGAGATTTCCTGGGTCTTGGCAGCCTCTCCGAGGTAACGAGACTTGGGTCCGAATCCTACCAGGGAACTAGAGAATAAAATTGTCAGTATATATGTCTGATAAAGGTGGTGGTAGGGGGTGTGGACCGCGCGCGACAAGCAACGGGGTCAAACAAGAGGTATAAACATACGGAGTTGCTCGGTTTGAAACTTCATTGGTGACCTGTACAAGACAAACGAAGTCAGTTATGGGAGTCCTTGGAGTTGGCCATCCATCCCATCGGCAGTGTAGGAGCGACGACGAAGCAGGTATGGAGGGGCAGGGCAGTCGATTGGGATAGATGGCGGGGGAGGTTATGAGGGTATACGCACAACATCGACACCGCGGTTTCGGGCAACGGCGATGACAGTCTTGAGGGTTCCGAAATCGATACCTATTACAGAGGAAAGTCAACAGTCAGTTTGATGTTGTTCAAAGTCGGGTTGTTCCTTGGGAGGAATAGCGATTGGCCGAGCACCGCCAGCAAAGAAGAAAAAAAGTGAGTACTCAGGGTGCATCACTTACCAACGACACTCATGATTTCGACTGGTGGGGTTTGCCCCGAAACACGGTATTAAGGTAGAAAGAGGAAGGGGGATATAAAGTTGAGCGATGCGCGGGAAAGCTCAAAAGAGAAGAAGGAAAGCGATCGCAAAAAGGCGGGAGATAGAGGGAGGATCGTGAGAATGGATAAGATAGAAAGAATATGGAGGGGAAGAGTAAAGGTCGGTAGGGTATGAATGGCTAAGGTTGGTTTGGTTGGGCGGCGGTTGTTTATGGCCTGGGTTGGTCCGCTGGCGCTGGGTCAATTTTTTTTTTTGGTGGAGGGGCAGCGAATGGGGGATCCCGCTCAATGGGCTGCACTGTACTGAAATTTTCAATGGTTCAGTGGCTACAGGGAAGTGCACTGTATCCGGTACCTGCGGGTCGATGTACGATGTGGTGGACCTGCAGTGTAGAGCGATGATGTAAACCAAGTATACACTACTTGAATGTCTGTCGCGATTCGATTCTTTTCTTTAAGCTGTTTCTAGAAGATGCGAAGTTTCGTTTCTTCAAAAGAGATTAAAAACGTCTTCCGAAAAAGATGTGCTTCGACTTTTTTATATTCATGATAGATCTAGTGAGACTGAACCAATGCAATATCTCGTTTGTGCTGGGATGCTGTGGTCACGTCGAACAGTTGACTAGACCTAGCAGACCCTAGAAACGACGATAGATTTCTGTGCGATTCTGTCACCAGATTCAACAGCTCCTGTACGCAATCACATTGCCTTACAGTGGATATCAGGGATTTAAAGCAGATACAGCATCCCCACTAAAAAAGAAACGCAAGGCACCAGCATCAGCCACGACGATACATACACTACAGCAACTACCTTACTAGGTAGATAGTACTGTACCTTATTAGTGAGTGATACCCTCGACTCGAACGTGTCCTGAAATGAGGCAAGCAGAGACTAAGCCTTTTTTTCTTTCTTTCTTTTTTTTCGCCTCACCAGGACAAGTGCAGCAAGTAAAAATTGAGATGTCATGCCCCTCCCCCGCTATTCCACCATTTCAAAGGCGAGGCAAGACACAAAGCTTTGTTGATGGAGGGGCACAAACAGTGGTGTTGAAAACCCCTCTAACAGGTGAGAGCTCCTCTGATAACGATAAAGCAAGTCTTCCATTCATGGATTGATTCCTCGCCACCTAAGCTCCTTTAGTCTATTAAACATGGCAAACTTGACTTTTCCATCACATCTCAGCGCACTCCTAACCCCTACTGACGAGACAAAAATATCTCTATCAAGAATATTGAAGAAATTTCGAGACTACCTATCTTGGTCGAGCTCAATAATATTACCACCACCTTAAACCGGGCCCAACCCTCCGGGTGTGACTAAAGACAACATTTGCATGATCTTGACACAGCCAAACAAACTGTGCCAAGCTGTTCGAAACTAATATCATGCATTTTTCACTCTTCTGCTCCGCCAACTTGGAAATGAACTTTCAGGTGATCGACTGGACTGGACTGGCTCACCGACAAAGCCCTCATTTTCCTCCCCGGCACACCGAAACGACAATTTGTTCATGAACTAACAGGAGTAGCCTCATGTTGGTGAGAGTTGTTGAAATTGCATATATATCAGGATGCCACATGTCAGTGAGGCTATTCCGGTTCCTTTCGCCCTCCCCCGTCCGTACTGTATCCGTAGTTGGCTGTACATAGTAAGTGACAGGGTCGCTTGGAGCATTCGACCCCGGTCAACGAACGACCTGCCTGGTCTGACCTTCATCATCTTCATCTCTCTTGTGTGCTGTCATGATGGCCCATGCGGCTCCAGAATTGCGGGGTAGATGTGGGCTTCAGCATGCTTGGATCGACAACTATCCAATGCAAAACCTGCTGTTCGTTGTTCGAGATAGCTTCATTTTTTACACTATGTATAATCTGAGAATGACGAACCACATAAGTAACTGGCTCAACCTAAGCAATATAAACACTGGCTTGATCCAGGCAATATTCATCGCCTTATTCTATCGGCTTTTCTTCAGTCTCTCTCTCGTCATTCGACTAGCAAACGACACGTTTGATCCAAGCCTTACTTGTTCCCCGTCAAGGCTGGTACCAATGCTTCTCTCCGGAGAAGTTCGACGACGAGGTTCAACTGGCTCGTCTTGAGCGACCTGATTGTATTGAACAGGACTTGGGGAAGTGGTCATATCTCCCGAAATCTCAGCACGTCTCATAGGTGAAGCCGAGAATCCGTGACTCGACTGGATGCCTTCCATATCGCTTACTTGAGAAGCTCGGCCCTGCATTTGTTGTGCAATCTCATACTTTCGAATGTTTTCCTCATCCATTAGGAACTTCATTCTTCGCTGTGTTCCAACCCCGAGATCCGCACACTCTTGAGGCTTCGAGCACACGTGGGATGTTGTTTTCCCCATTTCAATGTCCTCTGTGCTGGTATCGATCTCATCTGGATGAGCGTATGTTCCTGATGCTGTCTTTTGACGTGCCGAGAACTTGCCATCAATCTTGTCTGGTGGTCGCACCACGCTTCGAGTTCGCCCGAGTTCGGTGGTTGCAGTCGGCTTACGGTTCGAGGCAGCCCTACGTGCTTCATGTGCCGCTTTAAACGTCTCGGGGACCACGTTCAGTTCGTCTCCCTGTTTCTCAGCTTGTTCCACTGCTTCTCTTGCTGTCGTGTGCGCGTCCGCCGCCGCAGCATCGGCTCGTGGCCCGCCCCAAGTTCGCTGCCCTGCTGTGAATATACCGTACACCATATAAAGCCAGTTGTAGAACGGATTAAGAATAAACATGAGAGGATAGAGCCAGGTTTTGAATCGCCGGAGCTTGGCTCCAAAGTACAGCATCAGAAGCCAATTCAGCCCCAGAGAGACGGCAATGAATCCCACAGGAAGGTCGTCCACTTTCTTGACTGTAGTTATCAGGGCCAAAACCATGATGAAGAATAGTAATGCTGTTGTCCGGATGGTATTCTGCATAAAACGGACCAATATGAGAATGGGGTAGCGCTTCCACAGGCGCCAGTCCGTCAACATACAGACCTCGTTTGTGATGAAGCCTAGAAACCATCGGCGCCGCTGCTTAACCAGGGACCGATATGTCTGCACAGCCTCGGTTTTGCAAAAGGCCGATGTGCACATCTGGATCTGGTACCGCTTCCTGGCTCCAATCATGAATAGATGGGTTAACCAGCGATCTTCTCCCAAGTGACATTTAGAAAAATCGAACAGGTCTTCACACTGCTCTGTTTTGTCTACAAAATAGTATTTGGCCATTCTTCGAAAGGCTGAGAAGCGCAGCATCGTCAACGCTCCCGGGAGACAAGTGACAGAACCACAGCCAGACTCAACAGTTCGTTCAAACAACTGTCCGTGTATGTATTCCATGTCTTGTAACAGTGTAATGATGCTATGTTTCTTCGTCGTCGAGGTAATGACGCCTGTCATAGCCAGCATGTCTCTAGAATTGCCAGGGCTGAGCTCCATGTCGTAGACAAAGTTTTGTAGGCATACCTTGTCTAGGATACAGTCGGAGTCGATAAAGAGAATGAATAGATTGTCTTTCCGCTTGAGATACTCCTCGTACACTCGGTCAATGAGCTTGAAGGTTACTTTCTGGCAGTGACGTTTGCCTCCGTGCTCAAGACGTGAAATGGTTACACGTGCAGATCGATATGTGACATCAATACTCTTGGGGTATGTCTCCATCTTCATGGATACACCAAGTTTATCAATAGTGCTGAGGTAGAGTTCGTCCTCCTCCTCCCCGTCGAAGGACAAGAAAACATGGATACAGGCGGGTGGGTAATCGCATTCGACAACTGAGTTGACAGCTTTGAGGAGAACCTCAGGTTCCTCTCTGTAACAAGGCATGACTATGACGACCTTTGGCGCAGTAACATCATCGAGCACCTGTTTCATACGCTTCGTTCGACCGAGTTGATTTGTCACGACTTGGTAGATACAGAACAACCATGGCACTGTCAAGAGGATCGCGAAGGCCCAGAATGCAAACCACTGGAGAAAAGACACCATCTCATTCGGCCACAACTTTGTAACGGTATCCGGAAGTGGCAGCGTCACCACCATGATTGGGAGGAATATGACCCTAGACTTGATATTAGCTAGGGCCATGTTGTGCTAGGTGACTGGACACGGCTTACCGGAGGAGAACAAAGGCAGTGCCAACAATGATGCATAAGACATTAATAGACCAATGTTCTGCCTTTTGAAAGACTTTGACGAGGCAGTAGACGAACGCTGCCAACCAGAGAAACCACTCGAGGCATGCCATCAAAAGCACGACACCGACTATGATGGTATATATAACCTGAAATGATCAAGTTAGCGCACATGACGGAGCGAAATTCTGCAATATGTCGACTCACGTTTTCCAACGGCCAGTCCTTTAGTAGGGCCATGATTGCAAAGTGGCCTTTCCTCCTCGTTTGACAGCAGTCGGCAGGCAACAGAGAGATAGTGTCAGTGAAACAGATGGAGACAGTTCGTAAACTCGACCCGAAGCACGGCAACCACTCCCTGAAGATTTGTGTGCTGCGAGCCGTTCTGGAAAGTGACCATGGGAGACAAGAGTCAAAGAAGGACAGGGCAGTGTTCAGAAAGGGGCCGTCTCTTAGGTTGGAGGCACTGTCTTGAGGTGAGCTCCCGGCGGGTGCCGGCAGAATATTGCGAGGCTTGAATGAGCCAAATTTGGCGACACAAGCCAAATCGATTAGGAATATAGTTGAAGGAAAGCAAGTGCCATGAACATCAGAGGAAACTGCCCCCTTCATAAGCTGTATGTGGGGGAAGGTGCGACGAGCAGAAGAAGATGCTGAGAACGAAAGAAACATCGGATGTAAAGACGTTCAGATTCCCGTGGGAATTCAAGGCAAGATTGTCCATCTAAAGGTCACCAAAAAACTGGGTGTCATCCCAACCTCATCACGGTTACACATGATATATTGCCTGCCACAAGGTGGACTAATAAGCATTAGTCGATCTGTAAACAAACACACACAAACCAATCTTAGCGTTAGCATTTCCACTCTTGATTAACTCAATGCGTTGACCAGGCCCAATGCTCTCTAGTATCAAGTTCAGTATTTCAATCTCAAGCTACAGCGTACTCATAACCAGCAACCTGGCAGGGGTTTAAATGCCTTCCTTAGCTATTCATCTGCTCAAGCCATGTTGGACGTCTAAACATCCTCAACTCTAGACGACGCATGTGCTTCTAGTATGCCTTGTCCCTTCTATTCCCTGGCAAACACGTTGCTGCGTTGCGCGCGTGTGGCAGGGTCGTGTTCTGACGTCCAGGCTTATACTGCGGAAGCTATCTTACTGCTGCGAGCATACTTCCGGCAATGAAGCTGGACTGCGTGAAGCCGCATTATTGAAAAGCACAGCTTGCATCAACGTTGAGAAGGATTCAGCTTACTGGACCGCACTTTGCGCGACGTGCCAAGACGGCACGAATGTGGCACAAGGTTGGTTCTCGATCACAGCATCCGTGACCATAACTCGGAAGCGAAGCGACGGTCATCTCGGGAGGCAGTCGTCGAGTGATATTGGTTTATCGCCGAGGCTGGTAGTTTCCTGATTAGAAGTCTTACCCATTCGAATATCTTTACCAATCGACATCGCTCAGTTGGAGTTTACGAGATCTTTGGCTCTTATCCTTGTTCGATCTCTCCAACCGGTTGTGGTAGAACGTCGCCGGTCGTTCGTTGCCTGAATTAATGTGTGAATATTGGTGTTGTAATGAATTTGTGTTGGTTGAGGGTCTGTACCACCATCTTGGTCTTCATTCTGCTGAAGATCATAGTTGAGCACCAAATTCTTGATGCGCTGTTGTTCCTCCCTTTCAGCCTGTTGCTGGTTCTTCATTGCAATAGCAAAGGTAGAATCAGAGGGCAGTTCGACAGTCCGTGTCTAATTCCAGGTCAGCATCTAGAACGGCACAGAGTGGCAATGGAAACTACCTGCTGGCGGTTGCCCTTCTTCGTCAATAAGGAGAACGCCATAGTATGGCCAGGAGGAGATTCTCCTTCGCCTCCCTCTGTTGAGGTAGCCTCGCGGTTTTTGGATCGAACTGGAAGCGGCACATCAAAGAGCTGCTTGCGCTCAAACTTGCGCGACTCGAGACTTTCGGCCATCATCTTAGCATACTCGCGCTCAAAATCGGCCTCATCCTCAGGGTCAACTTCCTCTTCTTGTCGAGTGACTACGATGGCTTCCTCGTCAAAGGTACTCTCGTCGTCGGAATCTTCCTCCACGTCCTGTATTACATTTGTCAATCATGGCCAAGTATTTCGCACTTGATTGACTTACCTCTGCCTCCTCTTCCTCAGAAGCACTGTCTTCGTTGTCGTCGCCATCTTCGTCATTATCCACATTGTCATCGTCGGACGAAGCATCGCTTGTGGCATCATCCACGTCGATTCCCTTGTCAACGCCTGCCGACTTCTGATCTTGAGCAACGGCAAGTTGGAAGGCTTTTACGGCCTCATCCAAGCTTGTGGCAAGTTTCCATTGTGGCCGAGTCAGAGCAAATGTGTCTTGAACCAAAAACTCGATATCCATCGGCAGGGACACTTTAGTGAATATGTAATACTGCCAGAGTGTCAGTTAAAGACAACATACCGTAAAGAAAAAAGTGGTGGATCATACCTGGAAGAATGAAAGGAAGTAATCCAACTTCTTGCCCGCTGCTCCACGGTTGAAAAACATGCCGCAGGTTTCCAGCATTGTAGATACAAGTCGGATGCGGAAGAAGTCATCGGGAGGATCGAGTGGGATATATTTGCCAGGAACAGGTGGACCGCCTGTAAGTCCAGTCAGTTGATGGACAAGTTAGTAGTCTAAGGAATGTCTTACCATATCCGAATGTCATAATCTTGTACATGGTGTCAAAGATAACAGGATGTTCAAGCATACGGTAGTTATAAAGCTCGCCAAGATACTTGACTTCGGCAATACGTCGCTGATAGAACCTGTAATCATTCTGCTCGAGACCAAACGTCATAGACTCGATCACGTTATCAATAACCTTGACCACAAAGGCAGGATGGTAGCGATAGAGCGCGCTGAGCAAGATACCAAGAAGGTGAACGCTTCCATACTTCACCTTTCCAGGCTTTGAGAACACCTTCTCCAAGATGGCAACAACCTAAAACTATCAGCACTTATTCATAAAATACTGTTTCTGCTGCATACCTCTGTCTCCTCCCAGTGGAGCCTTCGAATCTGCTTCAAGATCTTGCTGTAATTTCTCTTTGTCATATCAACGTAGATCAATTTGCGAACGAATAGCTCCATGGGAGTACGTTCCTTCTGCTCGATAGCTAGACGTTCTGGTGGGTCGACGTAGTAAACAGCGTTATCGATGAGCATCCGCTCTGGTTGTCCAATATGTTGGACGGACTTCTTGCGCTGCAGAGTTTCAAGAAAGCTCATCATACGAGGAGCTGTTTCAGGGTTTCGAAGCAGATATCGGCCGCAGTTCTCAATGAGGTTGCACAGAATCTCAATGTTCATGCGTGAAAAGTCATCCAGGCTGACTTTCAGACAATGAAAGACAACATGCTCGGGCACAATGCCGAATTTTGTCAACTCAGCAAGATACCGAATGTTGCTCAGACGGACTTGTCCCAGGAAGTCTTTTTCCTTCCGTCGTTGAAGACTTCGAAACTCCGCATCAAGGTAATCGACCAGGCCCTTTGGAACATCTGGCATATATCGACCCAAAGTCGCCACAAGACGAGACCATGACGGCAGTAGGTCGCTACGACCCTTTGGAACTTCCGTCAGGGCCTTCACCAGACGGTTGCGAGAAGCCTTGGAATTCAGGAAGCAGAAATCGATAGCTGTCTGGTCTGCGATGTCCTTGTTGGTCAACTCTGGTAGACGCGCAAGCAGAGCATCGACTTGCGCTCCAATGGTTCGGTTAGCGATAGATGTGGACTGGTCATCAGCAGTCTCGGCAGTCTTGGGGGCTTCCGAGGCCTCGGATGGGTCTAACTTCTTCCCAACTTGTTCGTCCGTGTCTGTCTTCTTCTTTTTGCCGTCTTCCAGCAAAATAGCCGGCACCTTGCCTTTAAGATCAACCAGGTTTTCGTAGAAGCGTCGCTCATCTTCGTCCTCCCAGATTCCGGCACCGTCTCCCATGGAACGGAGATAATCGCCAGTCTTAACGAGACCGATAGACCCGTTGGAAGCGGCGAATGAATCATCTGAGTCTTTAAGGTCCGGCATTTCGGCCCCAATGGCGTCCGCGATAACCTGAGCGTTTGAAACGAGGCGTTCTTGAGCCTTGACCTGTTTCTCATAGTTCGCCTGTCGATCTTCAAAGACTTCACCAGACTTGACATATGCCTCGGCATTACGTCGAGCTTGCGATTGTATCGACTTCTGATCCCGAGTGATATGCCCCTTGACATCATCAAAATACTTCTTCAATATGCTCCTGAATCGATCGCGCATTTCGGGTTCGGTGAAAGGCTGATCTGCGTCAGGAGACGCCTCATTTCCACTATTGCCATCCTCGGCTTCGTTTCCTTCAGTAGTGCCGTCTTCCTCTACTGTCTTTCGGCCATCAGCGCCTGTTGGTTTTACTCCAAGGATATCCCAGCTGAATGACTTAACAAAAATGACAAGAAGCGGAAGGTTGGCATGTTCGCGGTCGTGTCCAAGCAAATCCTTAAGTACTTCGAGGGGGAACGGTTCCGCACCGGTGCCTTTGTTCGTTCGGGTCTTCAGTTCGGGAGTCTTGCCTGCGGCTCCTTTTGTTGCGTCGTCGGGCCTGCTAACATCATCAAGGGTCCTGATGACGCCAACAAGCCACAACTCGGTCACTACACGAAGCAATGCGCGTTGTCTTATGATGCGCTCCTTCTCTTCTTTCTCACGAACCTCTGGTGCCAGAGTTTTGAGGATACCCTTATCCGGAGTCGCCATCCCTTTCCCAAGAAGCCAAGCTAAGTATTCCGTAAACTCGTTGGGACCAAATCGCTGATGGAGAGCACTGACAATCTCCACGCCGGCCTCGATCTCGCCAGGCGACTTGAGTCGGCATAGTCCCTCATAGCAAGCAGATATGATCTCGGAAAGGTACTTGTGTAGGCTCAAAGTTCGGATTTCCTGGAGGAAGGTACTGAGGGTAGCGGCGGTGATGGCTGTTCGCAGTCGTTTAATCAAAGCGGTATTCTTCTTGAGAGACGAATCGAGAGTTTTTGCAACAGGGAACAAGTCTACGACAGGTGTTGTTAATAGAAGATGGCGGGGGAGTGGTGGGGTAGACAGATGATTCATACCAGATTCGCCATCCCAGGCCTTTTCGTTCAAAGTGCGCAGTTCGCCTAGAGAGACAATGAGCTACTATACAAGTAAGAAGGGTGGTGAGAGATTATACGCTTCCTTGCGCGATCCATGGCGGGTCACGGTATGATTGGAGGCGATTCGCGACCTGGTAAATGTTCTAGATCGAATGTGAGATGGGTGGAGGCGGCGCTACATTCAGCGCAGGCTGCCTGCTAAGGGATATATTTCCCCAGAAATTGATGCTGTAGATAAGGCAACAGAGCCGACATGGGTGCGTCCGTCAAGCCAGGACGGGGGATATGCGATGTGGCAGGGCTGATACGCCAGGGCAGTCAGTGTCTGTTTGAGGTTTTGCTGTTACCTGATTTTGAGGTTGACAGCGATTAACGTTAAGGTACAGACTACAGCCAAAGAGGTGGAGGTGCAGGTGCCCAGGGTGGGGTCAAGTTTCGCCTGCCACCAAAGTCATATTGGTATAGGTACCTATATATTGGTACCCTGGCATGGTCGCCTGGCTGGTACCTAATGGAAGCTTTTATTTCTCCCACATGTAAGTCAGGATAGGTACATTAGAACAAGAACTCTACCGAATGAATTTACCATTAACTTCCAGCCACAAGATACCCAAGGTAATACAAGGCTTGAGGTCCAATTGCAAAGGCTGCAAACGCCGCACTAAAAGTTTACTCCGAGTTAAGGATTCAGTCATCGCATCACCATTTTCTTGAGAGTTGTAGTGTTATGAGATATATGATTGGGAAACTTACAGTATCCCTAGAGTGTAAATATCATTGTAGAATCATAATGAGCCCTACCGGGTAAGTGATCAGCTCTAGGTTAGGCTGCTCGTCTCGGTGGTGTAATTGAGTGAGTATATACCAAGTGCCGCGTTGTCGGGCTACTGCAGTCGTTATTGCCGGGTTTGTGCTGAACCAAGTGCCGGAACAATATTCTAGCGTCTGTGCTTGATGAAAGCCTTGATTCAATCTTCGAGCTTGTGCCCATAGAAGCTTCGGAAGTTTCTGAGATCGAGCACCAAACGTTATCGGTGTATCCAAAAATGGAAAACTATTCGAATCTTGCATAAATACCTTATTTGGCTCGTTGAGGTATCATAAGCCGTTGATTCAGTAAATGATTCCAGCCTATGCAGAATAGACCATCATATCATTCAAGACAAGACATATCATTTCCTGTTTCATCATAATCCTTCAACCTCAACTCTATCCATTGATAGTATGACCATGGTCAAATCTGGACGGAAAATATGCCCACGATCTTGAGATGTTTAGCATCTCCGGGCAGAAAACTTGATCACCTATAATGCACGAGACATTACCGACAAGTGCTCATCTATGCGCTGCCTTGCTATCTTGATCCCCTTATCAGCCCAGTTGCAATGTGGGCCCTCAGTGATTCAGACATCTCCGGCCGCAATCAGCTAAGGAACAGACGTGATTCGCCCATCGCCTCTATCTCCTGATAACGCATACTCTTCAACCTCCGCGGGATCAGACCAGAGCCCAATGCATCCACTCAATTGTAACTTGCATCTCCTCGCGGGAAACAGAGAAACACGATATCATGAACCAAGCCTCAGCAGATCCAAATGGAGAACCTCAGGGGGGTCCTAGGCCCTCGAAACGGGCAAACGGCAGTGCCGTCACGTCAGATCACCCGCGATAAGACTTATTATACTGCACTTTCTGCTACCTCTTAGACTAATCCTCAATTCAAACAATGTTATCAATGCTCTCGGTTGTGTAACTATTCTTGAAACTTCTTCACAACTAACACACATATCTTTATACACCATGGAGACTTCAACAACAACAACCCTCCTACAACAGGAAAGGATTCCTGAAAGCTCTGAACCAATCTCAACCCATACACATACCCACAGCCTTCCTCCTACTCCTCCAGGAACAGCAAAGCCATCTCGGATAGGTAGCTTCCACGATCTACAAGAACTCTCATCAGTTGAATCTCCTCGTCTCGACCATATCAAGCCTTATCCTCTACCTCCAAAATTCTCGCCAAAGTCTGTCCTCAAGGAAGATCTCAAGACTCCTGATAACTTTGTTGAGAGAGACCCACGTCTTATTCGTCTAACTGGAGTCCACCCTTTCAACGTCGAGGCACCCCTGAGCGACTTATACGATGAAGGTTTCCTGACCAGCGAGAACCTTCACTATGTCCGTAACCACGGACACGTACCTAGATGTGAAGACGATGACATTCTCGACTGGGAGTTCGAAATAAGTGGCCTTGTCGAAAACCCCATCAAGATGAACGTGCGGGATCTCATCAACGACTACCAGCAATTGACTTATCCAGTGACGTTCGTGTGTGCTGGAAACCGTCGCAAAGAGCAGAACATTGTACGGAAAACCAAGGGTTTCTCTTGGGGACCGGCCGGCCTGTCAACAGCTCTCTGGACCGGTGTTGCTATAGGAGATCTCCTTTCTGCGGCGAAACCTAAGCGCGGAGCCCGGTATGTTTGCTTCGAGGGAGCAGACAAGTTACCCAATGGCTATTATGGTACATCCATCAAGCTCAACTGGTGCATGGATCCTAACAGAGGTGTCATGGTGGCTCACAAGATGAATGGCAACCCCCTACCCCCAGACCATGGCAAGCCTGTTCGTATCGTCATTCCTGGACAGATCGGCGGTCGAAGCATTAAGTGGCTTAAGAAGATTACTATCACTCAAGAGCCTAGCGATAACTGGTATCACATATATGATAACCGTGTCCTACCCACCATGATCTCACCTGAAGAGAGCGCAAACTTGCCTGAGGTCTGGAAGGATGAGAAATACGCCATTTACGACCTCAGCACGAATAGCGCCATTTGTTACCCTGCCCATGAAGAGAAGGTGCCATTCACGGATGCTCCGGCAAGCTATAAGGTGCGAGGTTATGCCTACAGTGGTGGCGGAAGACGTATTACAAGAGTCGAGGTTACCCTTGATAAGGGTAAATCTTGGAGACTCGCCAACATCAGATACCCTGAGGATGACTACCGCAACGCCCCTGAAGGTGATACTCTGTATGGGGGGCGTGTCGACATGTGGTGGCGCGAGACATCCTTCTGTTGGTGCTTCTGGGACCTTGACATTCCTCTGGATGAGTTGAAGAGTGCAGACGACATCATGATGCGTGCTATGGACGAGTCCATGAACGTGCAGCCTCGAGATATGTACTGGAGCGTACTGGGCATGATGAACAACCCGTGGTTCCGCATCGTGATCCACAAAGAGGATCATGCACTTCGCTTCGAGCATCCCACTCACGCTACCCTGAAGATCAAGGGTTGGATGGAGCGAGTCAAGGAGGCCGGTGGTGATCTCACTAACGGCTACTGGGGTGAGAAGGCCCCTGGTGAAGTTCAAGAGGTCGTGGTAAAGGAGCCCGAGAAGCAGATCTGCATGACCAACCCTCAGATCAATCGAAAGATCACCATAGAAGAGCTCAAGGCTCATAGTGGTGAAGAAGAGCCTTGGTTCGTTGTCAAGGGCGAAGTGTACGATGGCACTCCTTACCTCTCCGGTCACCCTGGTGGTGCAGCATCAATCTTTGGTGCCGCTGGTCAAGATGCCACTGAAGAATTTATGGCCATTCGTAAGTTCTACTTAATCATACCAAGGCAATCGAATTGTTCGCTAACATTCACTTCAGACAGCGAAAATGCAAAAGCCATGCTGCCCACATACCACATTGGCACCCTCGATGAAGAATCCCGTGCCATTCTCAGTGGCGATGCTACCAAGACGAACGACGACGCAGACCGAGAAGTGTTCCTCCAAGCCAAGACATGGAGCAAGGCTATTCTCGACAAGAAGACATCCATCTCACCAGATACCAAGATCTTCTCCTTCAAGCTCAACCACGAAGCCCAGAAGATTGGCCTCCCCACTGGCCAGCATCTTATGATGCGTCTCCGCGACCCTGCCACCCGCGAGGCTATCATCCGCTCATACACACCATACTCCGACGGCTCAGATTGTGGCCGTCTGGATATTCTTATCAAGATCTACTACGATACTCCCCAGCGCAAGGGTGGTGTTATGACACAAGCACTCGATGCCCTTCCCATTGGCCACTGGGTTGACTTTAAGGGACCTACGGGCAAATTCGTCTATCATGGCAATGGCCTCTGTACGATTAATGAGAAAGAACGCCGTGTTCGCCGTTTCATCATGGTGTGTGGTGGTTCTGGCATTACTCCTATCCGCCAAGTACTCCGCGCTGTTATGCATAATCCCAAAGACACGACGCCATGTCTGGTCTTCAACGGCAACCGGAGTGTGAACGATATTCTCTGCAAGGAGGAGCTCGAAGAACTGGAGGCTGCCAATCCTTCAAGATGCCGAGTCGTTAATGCCCTCTCTAATCCACCACCCGAATGGAATGGCCTCAAGGGCTTCGTGAACCAAGCCCTGGTTCCCGAATACATGGATCTGCCCAAGGCAAGTGGTGAAGGCGATGAGTTGGTGCTTGTTTGTGGACCTCCACCGATGGTTAAGGCTGTTGAGGCCTCATTTCTGGGCATGGGTTTCAAATCAGATGATTTTGTATTCTTCTGAAGGATCTTCAGGGTGATAATCTGACAGTCAAAGTGGACTGCTTACGTATTTCACGATGTTACTTTACAGGGAGGCGTGAGGAAAATGGCGTTTAGAGGATAGATTATTTTTTGGGATTCTTTGGTAACTCTATAAAATCAGAGTTCGAGTAACGTACGTATAAACAACAGTATGCTATACATGCTCCAACGACCCAACTCTGTGTATCTATACATGCATGCTATCCCTGAGCAATATCAAACTGGAAAGTGACTCCTGGTCATAACATCGTAATAGATTAAAAAAAGAACCGGTAGACTCGAAGCGAATCGGTGAGGATTCTATCAATGTCCACCCTCGGAACTACCTTCAGCAGCCCCCTCGGATCCATGGCCAGTTGGGTTTGGATAGTAGAAGGCCGCAACAGCAATAGCGACGTAAAGAATGATGAGCAGAAAGCCTTCCAGGTAGTTGCTCTTCTGATCCTGGAGGAATCGACCAACGGTGAGAATAGCGAGGATGAGCATGACGAGGTCGAAAACTGCAAAGTTGAGATCAAGACCCTTGTTGAGGCCCCAGCTGACAACGACGGCAAGAGGGGCGTTAAAGAGAGCAGTTTGTAAAGTCGCACCAAGTACGTGAGACATTGCCAAATTAATCTGGTTATCCCAGGCCTCATCGATGGCGGTCAAGTGCTCCGCAAGCTTCTCAACAAGTGGAACAAGGATGAGACCCATGAAGGCGTCGCTGACATCACCCCTTTCGATGACATGTTCGATCTGCATGACGAGAATAACCGCCGTCCATGCAACAAGGCCCACGGAGATGACCAAAGCGATGATGCACTCAGTCAAAGTAAGCTTGGCCTTGGCTTGGTCCTTGTGCTTGTCTCGATCGTTGTGCTCATCCTGTTCGAATACAGCAGCGTAAATACCATGGTGAGTTCGAGCCTGATAAAAGACATATACAAGGTACGCGATGATCAGAAGAACTGAGATGACGCGCGAGATTTGGAGTGTCTTGTGGTCGAGGTTTGCGGCGGTAAGTGACTCGCCATTGCCAACACCGTACTCGAAGACAGTAGGAAGGGCCAGAACAACACCACTGTGAATCAGTCAGTTGTTGAACGAGGGGGGAGGATCGGGAAAGTTATACTGACGCGGTTAAAAGTAGTCCGCTTCCAGCTTCGCTGATAGCCTCATTGAATTCCTGTTCTTCTTTCAACATGCCACCAACGAAAAAGCAAGCACCGAGGCATAGGAGCATGGTAGCAAGAATTGAACCCATGATGGCAGCCTTGATAACGAAAAACATATCCTTGGAAAGAAGAACCATGAAAAGAATGATTTCGACGATAGAGCCAATGCTAAAAATAAACATGTCAGTTATTGTTTCTCGGATTTAAATCCATGAGGAACATACGTGATCTCGAGAAGGACACCCAAGACATGAGGCAGCTTTCGTGACAGCTCCTGACCAGCAAAGCCGATCAAATTGGCACACGGAACCATGGCGATATAGGCCAGCGCGAAAATGGTGATGTGATTATCGGGCATAGCATCTGATACGCGTGAGCCAAGTCTATACAAGATATTGTGGGAGAAGACTTACAGCGAACAGCAATGGCAGCAGGAACGAAAGGCCAGAGAAAGTTGCAAAGCAAACTAGCTCGACTGGCTGATCTGAACGAGATCTTGGAAAAGTGAATAGGATGGAAGCCCTTTCGACCACTCTCGCCCGCAGGCTTGATATGTCGAGACATTTTGCCGTTGCCGTGGCTTCTTTTCTCTCCTCTCTTGTGTTCGCTATATGTGTTTGGAACCGGGAGAGTACGGTCGTCGGATGAGACTTGTCGCATGTCTGGAGAGTTGTATGAGCGATGTCGATGGGAGCGTGAAGAGGAGCGATCTCGAGGCATGTCGGATGCCTTTTGTATGTTCACTTCAGTGCAGTACGGGACAGTTCAGGTATAGTCCTCTCAAATTTCCGAGAGAGAAGGGTCGAGACCAGGGACTAGGACCTGGGGGCTTGTGGGAGGGAGCCAGCTGCCAGACCGCCCAGCGTATACGGATAGTGTGTGTTTACTTGTTACGGTTGGAGTGGTTAGTAGGCGAATAAAGGGGAGAGGACCAAGCGCGTAACAAAAGAGGGAAGGGGAGGATGGATATAAGTGTGTGAGAGAGAAGAGGAAAGCAATGCTGTAACGAGGCACTCACTCCCAGTCGATCCTCTATTCAATGCATTGCTACTGTATGCGAGTACAAGCTCCATGTTTCACACCTCTCGGCAGACCTAGATCTCTTGGTCCACGGCTCATCCAAATCTCCCAGTAAATAAAAAAGACCCCTTGACCTCATGAGCCAATGAGATAGCTCCAGCATGATGAGGGTGCGGTCACCCACAATGCTTGTGCCCTGCCAAGTTTCGTCTCTAGCAGGCCAAGCCGGGCCCAACCGTTAATTTTCGGGGGGACATTGCTTGGCAGTGCCTTGAATCTCACCCTAGTCCAGCTACGTCACTGACGCTCTAGCCGCTGTCCAGACGACATCATTGTACAGAGCAGAGCTAGGTGCTCCATTGCTGATTGCTGGCATTTCTCTTACCATAAAAAGCAGTCTTATCGCACTCTCACTCATCCTCCTATATCTGGCTCTACTCGTCATACCAACAGTGGTGACCTACGTAACTAACTAGTGCGATTCAAATTATTCTTGTTTTTATCCTTATTTCATATCCTTCACACTTTACCCTTCCGAGGTCTAGACCCAAGCCATCTTACCCCATACAGGCCACCTCAGCAACACCAAATCACACCCTAGACGCTAGACTTGGAAAAAGCTTGTTCATCAGCCAGACAGGGGCATCAACTCTGTGATTCCCTGTGCCGGTTTCCCGTCTACCGACACTCCCATTCCGATTCGACGCCCAAAGGAGGCTTCATGTTGAATTTGCAAGCCACTATGCAAATCCTCTTTTGCTAGTTCCTGTGTGATATTCTGATATCACAAGTGCCAGAGCTGGCGGCCTCGGTCTGCTTGTGCAGCTAACACTGTCAACCTGGGCAATTTCCGGCACCGTTGGTGCATATCATCATATTTGAGCAGGCAATGCAGTAGAGGAAAGAATCGAAGAACCCTATACGCTTATGATAACAATAGGACTGCTACTAGAGTCAGACAAGATAAATTGTACATATCCCGGGACGTGGCGTCAAGTATTCGACAACATTAGACAGGGCTTCCCTCGGCTCGTCCACCATTCAGTTGAGTTATAACCATCCTAGCGACCCTGCAAGCTGAAGCATGTATTGCTGCATAGTCGATATCCATAGTTTGATGGAGGGAATATTTTGCCATGAAAGAAGGGCATCGTGATTTCAACTAGGGCGAAAACAATTTTGGGATTCGACAGCAGAAGTACGCCCTGAGGGATAAAGGAATCCAAAATGGCTTAAAGAGTCGAAAAGAAGACGAAGTTTGAGCGTAGACCGTATATAAGAGAGACTGGAGATCTGGATTCGTTGCTTGGAACGAAGGTAGGTATATATACTGGGGGGGGGGGACGCAAGTGAATCCTTTGCCAAGTCGGTCATAATCGAACTAATTAACAAAATGACAGTGATAGCGGCATGTAAACTTAGACCTCGTGTTGTTCTTTATTCGTTGGTATCGCCGATGTTACGGTTCTCGAAGGCTGCCTCTTTGGCCCGGTACGGAACAGGTTCTGCCAGAACAACTGTTTCAGTACCTATGGGAATGTTCAACTCTGGACCCATCGGCAGTGACTCCATATCAATCTCGACGTTCAACAGAGTCTTGAGGATCACTTGACTGCCCGCTTTGCTCATCACTTCGTTCGCTTGCTTGCACAACTCTGATGCCACACATTCAACACAACCTCGCTCACAGTGACAGTCTTCGACCCGCTTCAACGCATCCCGTAGCAGCTGGTCGACATGGTCAAATGCTTTCGTGCTGATACCTGAGCCTCCTGCACCGCCTTTGGCATCGTAGAATGTTAACCGTGCTGGTCGCTTCCGCTGTGATTCCTGTTTTGCGAACTCTTTCACTGCCGTCTTGCACTCTGTTCGTACATCGCCAGGCATGCTGATAACAAAAGCTGGCAGTAGACTCATAATGGCATGCTCTGCTGCGTGAATCGCGGCGGCAATATGAAGCCGTCTCTCTTGGAGAATGCTCATCGCCTTCTTAGGCACATCGAGCCACATTCCCTTACTGAAACGTATGACTGGTGGATTGTCCACCTGTACCGCATCCAACACTCGGTTTTTCTTGTCGACCTTGAAGAATCCAAACACGTTTTGCTGGATCTTGATTGTTCCATAGTAAGCATGCGACCGAGAATTCGAGATTGTTCTGATGGCCTCTGTCTCCGTAGGATCGATATCAGTATAATCACGCTGAATAGTTGTCCACTCAACCTTGACCCTTTCCACCCTGGCCATTCCTTTGTCAGGCTGGAAGTCTCGTACAAGGTAGGGATCACCCTGGTGAAGAAAAATGGCTCCATCGTAAAGTGTAAAAGTTGCTCTGGAGGCCTCCAGCTCCTCCAGGACAACATTCCGGCCGTTGGTGATATCTATGATAGCAAAGTGGTCGTCTTCCGTGTCTCGTATAGCTACATACTTTGCAGGGACAGGGCGAAATCTATCATGGCAATGATAAAAGCCCATGTCATCTTTTATTAAGCGCTCCATGCAAATCTTCGGTAAGTCTTTGCCAAAGTATTTTGCATCATCCTTTGGGCGTATTGGCATTTCATATGCCGCGCATTGAATGTGCCCTTCACGCACAAGCATGTTCTCCAGATCAACCTGCAACTCGCAATTGGGCTTTGTGAATAGCTCGTCTGGATTCTGCATGTAATGCTGGTCTGTAGCAAATCCGTCACCAACGAGTATCGAAAGTGAATCCTTGTTGCGACGGCCAGCACGGCCACTCTGCTGTCGCAGGTTGGCAATCGTATAAGGGAATCCCCACGTCATGACACAATCAAGGGAGCCTATGTCAATACCGAGCTCTAACGCAGTGGTTGCAACAATTCCGAGCAGTTGACCTTGAAACATTTCAGTCTCGATCCTGCGGCGATCTTGTGCTGTATAGCCGCCACGATATCCCATCACCAGATTGGTACATTCTGGCCGCCCCAGGTTCTCGAGCTCCTGCTTGATAGTGCTCACGAGCAGCTCGCATTGCGCCCGAACTCTGCAAAATGCAATGATCCTTACACCTCTTAGCATCAGGGCACAAAACAGGCGTGCGCATTCAAACTTGGTGCTGCCACGGCCAGATGCAGGATCGCCAGGGTCTTTATACGGAGTGTTCCAGCACAGAAACTCCTTCCGTCCTGATGGAGATCCATCGTAATCTATCAGCTGGACGTTTTCTATGCCGAATATGGTTTTGAAGTGTTGCTCTGGGTTCGCAACTGTAGCAGAACACGATATAAATTTGACGCGCCGGTTTCCCACGGCGGCACATATTCGCCTCAGTCTTCGCATGATGAAGGACATGTGAGAACCCATTTGACCATTATAATAGTGCAACTCATCCACTGTTGACGATTAGTACGCGTATAGAAAGTATAAATCAAAGGAAGCGCTTACCAACGACGTATTTCAAGTTCTTCAGGTAAGATCTCCATCGCTCTTCTTGGGGTAATATGGTAATGTGAAGCATATCTGGATTAGTAAAAATGATTCTTGCTTGCTCTCGAATCCCATTGCGCTCAGTCATTGGAGTATCCCCATCAAAAGTCTCCACCATAGTCTCTTCAAGACCAGGCATATAACTCATCATCTCTTTCAAGCTCCTCTTCTGATCCTGTGCCAAGGCTTTTGTGGGAAAGATGTACATTGCTCTGGAGTTGTAGTCCTCTTCGAGGGCACGAATGACCGGGAGTTGGTAGATCAAACTCTTGCCAGAGCTTGTCGATGTTGACACTACAACGTGCTTGCCATCGTGGAGACTGTTGAGAGCCTCTGACTGATGCGCATAGAACTGTGTGATTCCCTTGGCGTTGTATAGAGCGTTGACCAAATCCTGGCTCAAAAGAAAGTTGAGGTCCCCATACACAGCCTCCTGCTTCTCAAATACTCGATGTCCATCAGGGACAATCTGCCCAGTATACCAGGGGCTCTCCTTGAGCTCCTGTACGATTTCTGGCACGGTCTTTCGTTCCTTTGGTATGCTTTCTGGTATCGAATCGGCTGCCTTCTCCGGGGCAAACTCTTCTTGGGCAGAAAGGGTCGGGAAGTATGCCTTTGTTTGTTCTTTGAGAGTTTCAAGTGGATCAATCCCATCTTCGGAGCATTTGTTGAGGAAGGCATTAATAGCATTGGTGAATTTTTGGTTACGCCTCTCGATCAGATTGGTCATCTGTTTTTGGCTGAAAACAGGCATTCTCAGCTGCTCGTCTCTCAATTTTCGGTTCGGCTTCGTTGGCTCGCCAGCCTTGCCTGGGACTTGTCTCTTCAGATCGCCATCGATGAATTCGAGAAAAAGGACTTCTCGTCCTGCAGGTTCAAGATCCCGATCATGTTGTTTGTCAAGGCTGTCCATGCCAGTGTACCCGCCCACTGAAGCATCATGCGCAGGAGCCTGAGACCTGAATGATTTGCCAGTTCGGAAGACCTCGTCCCTTTCAGTGCCTTTGACATCAAGTTGCAGCATATTCTCGTCGACATATGCAAAGAAAAGACCCTCAGGACGAATCGCCACCATGGAAGCAATCTCATCGACCAATAGTTCCCGCTTGATATGGGCTTCAACGGCAGATTTTATAGTGTCAAATGTTGTGGCGAGATGTTTTCGAGTGGTGCAAAAGGTGTAGACAAGATTGAGAGCTCGATGCGTTCGTTCAACCTGCTTAAACTCTTCTGGCCATTCCACAGCGCAGGGTACTACTGCACTGCTGGCTTCTTTCTGAAGGGTCGGCCGTGATTTTCCTCCCTTTCCTCCCCGTTTGGATTTCGAGCTGCTCGGTTGACTTGAAGTCGGACTTTCTGCTGTTGAGTCCTCGTCGCCATCACGCTTGCGTTTTGCTCCTGGCAGTGAATATTCTGTGTTAGGACCAATTCGGTCTGATATTTCCTTGCGCTTTGTCATGTCATCACTGGAAATTGAAGAAATGTGCGAGGCTCGGCTGAACTCATGACTAGGTGAAAGCCGTTTCAATACGTGAAAGTGGCGACGTCATGCATTGTTCGAGTCGCGAAATTGATGCCAAATCACGTGCATTAAGTATAATATCACCAATAGCCAAATGTGACGAGCAATACAAAGCCTAGCAGAAATGCAGGTATTATTGTATCAATCGAAGCGTGTTTATTTGTGCGAATATTACTGCATGGCCAGCACACGGCTGTAACACCATCTCCATCTACCTTCTCCAGTGTCCAGGGCCTATACTAATGGCTTCCCAATGCCATTGTTAAGACACAGCAGTGCTCCCCAAATGATAGCTATGTATACACAATTCTATCCATGGTTCCGTGCAAAAGCCAGAAAGCGACTAGGCTCTCACGGTGCATTGTATCAACATGTGTGCTCCAAGCTGGGCACGACTTTGTATCCTTCTAGTCGTCTGCCCTGCTTGCCATTTGTATAAACGACAGCTGGCCAGACTGGCTCCCCTCATGTATCAATGCAAATCCCCGTTTGCGATTCTATCAGGGCTTGAGGCAGGGCATCGCCTCTTTATGGGGGTTTAACAGCTTTGCAAGAGCTTTCCAAACAGTGGCTAACTGTTCTGGAGTTCTTTTTGGATGATTCCAATCTCATTCATGAAAAGCTTTGCGTTAGCAGCTGACATCTACATGACATTTGTCAGTTCCAAGTAACGTATAGGAAATTCAAGGCATTGCGACTTACTCTCATTGTAATGCTCACAGGTTTGGACTGTTCACCCTCGAAAGCAGTGAAGAGAATGCCAACAGACTTCAATGAAGCCTTTTCTTGGAATTTCATGGCGGCGACAAGCGCTGTGTTCAAAATGACTCGATGTGTTTGATCCTGGCGCATGATGAGACGGGCAACCTTGTGACCTTGGGATTCTCCTGCGGCCTCCTCATCCATTTCCAAAGCGGAAGCATCAAATGATCCGGGGATGACAGCGCCGTTTTCGTCGTACTCGACACAGGCCTGAGGCACATTAATTTTAAGCATGCCTGCACCTCGTTCTTTCCAACCGGCCTCTTTGTCGTGGTAAAACATCTTGGCTCTCACAGAGACAACCGTTGCCTCGCCGGCTTCGCCATCCTTGACCTCGACTAGTAACTATTAGTACTAAATTGATAAATAGATAGATAGGAAACTCGCTTTTCTGCAACTTAAGCTTCTTTTTCTCGTCGGATTCCTTCTCTGGCGAAACAGCACGTTCGGCTTCAGAAGGTTGCTCACTCTCCTCTCTTTCTTCGTCCTCTTCTTCGCCCTCCTCGGATTCACTATCCGGGGCACCAAATGGCTTCGCAGGTTTCTCGCTCTTGAGGGGCTCCGCACCAGGCGCGGCGAAGCTCGAGAGGGGTTTGGTACCCCCTAGAGCAGATCCAAAAGTGCTTCCCCCAAAGGGGCTTCCGTTGCTTCCAGTTGATAATCCTGCAAAAGGCGACGCTCCTCCTGAGCTTCCAAAGGTCAGCTTGGGCGGCGCGGCAGGCTGTGCTGTTGTAGATGAGGGCGGAGAAGCAAATGAGCTAAGCGAGGGCTTGCCAGCAGCGAGTGACCCGAACGCACTTCCGCTCTGAGAGGCACCAAGAGAAGCAAAGGGCGATGTCCCGGACGACAGCTTGCCAAAGCCAGACGCCGCGAAAGCGCTAGCAGATGTTTGTCCTTGGGACTTTTTTGTCGGTGATTTGCCCGCTTCGGTGTCTTTGGTCGCCTCGCTGGAAGCAATCGTTGATGGCTACAAAGAAAGAATTAGTCCAGCCCCTACATCTTGGCAAATAAAACTGCAGTTAGCATACCAAATCTGTATCTTCGTCGCGATGTCGCTTCTTCTCGGGCTCGGTTCGCAGAGCTCTATCCTTGGCCGAGTCCGATGATGCTACACTGTTCGCATCGTTTTCCTCAGCATCTTTGCTTCCCTCTAGTTGGTCATGTGCGCGCTTCTTCTTAGGAGAGGCGACTTGCTCCTTCAAGTCATTGTCGGGCGCATCCGATGTGTTGGCAGCATCTTCTGGACCAGACGTTGGGGGGTCAGAGATAGAGGATTGCTTTAGTTCACGACGAGTAGCGCGAGTCTCTGCGTCTTCCTTGGTCTCGACGTTGAGAGGTTCGTTCTTGGGACTGGCATCGGGAGCGTCGTCGGCCATGGCGTTCAAAGGCTTGGTGTGATGACGGCAGACTAAGGACGATGAACGACAAGAGGATTGGGTTTGATAAGGGGAAGACGTTGAACTTTTGACGCAGAGTTTATAGGTGAAGATATAGCACAAGACATGTAAGGTCCGAGAATCACGAGTGATGTCTGAGCAAAAATATGCCCTGGACTCGGAATCAGGCTGGGCGCAGGTTGTCTGAGTTGGGTCACTCTTCGATGTTGGAATCGAAGGTTGAGTTGAGCGCTGCGTGGAGCCAATCAAACACATGCAGAGTCGCCAACGTAAAAATAACCAGAGCTAACCTAGACACCTGAGCCTACCTGAGCCTACTGTAGCTAAGGTATTCACCGCCCGCCTGGCGCCAATGTCCACGCCAGCAGGAGGGGTAACAATGGAGGATCGAGATTGGACGTCATTTTTACGATTAAACAAAGACAAAATGATCCCAGACAGTTGGGGAAAATGTGAAACGCCCCAAAATATTGTATGTAAGTTGGCTTTATACTGAAACCTGACCCTTAACCATGGCTTTGTTCCACCTTTAAACAAAAACATTGACTACCTTGACCGATCTTTAAATGGACTAAAGCCCGCCAGTTCATACCTAACGTACCGACCTAGTGCTTCTGCTCCGGGAGCAGGGATTGTAGCCTTGCTCTAGGTTCAATTGTCACACGACAAATGCAAGTTCATGAGCTATCCATAGCATGATTCGTGAATGCGTGGCCATTTCATGTTATCAGCCTTTCATATGCCCAGAGATCTCTGAAACTAGGATAGGATAGGATAAGATAGGACCCAATGGCTCGGTACCGTATCTCCACGTTAATCGCGCCAGGATCTGTTCCGTTTTAGGAAAACAAACAAACTGCCATATTCGACAAAGCATATCATGATAAAAGTGATACATGTTTGCAAAGAACAGTTCAAGAACCCTAGAAATCAGTCCATGACACCACTCCATCACCGAAACACTCAACACCGCAGTTCTAGTCAGGTTCCGGTTCGTTTCAAGTAAGAATACATCAGTCTAAATCAACCCTTTTAACCACTCCGTCTTTTCAAATCGCAGCAACCGAATACCGAATCACGTTTCCTGATAACGAGCCCGGGCCTAGCTGATAAAGCACAGACAGCCAAGACCGAGATAGAAGACAAGCAGAGGGTACACTGCAATGGCTACTCGGTTCTTGACAACTCCGCTGCCACCTAAAATGCTGACACCAGCAGCCAGAGACCAGCTGATGAGTACGATATAGATGGGGATGCGAGCGATCCAGTGCAGACCCAAAGCAGACATCATAGCAGCAAGAACCAGAGGGAAAAGCGTATATCCGATGATGCAGACGCTCTGAGCGAAGGAGCTTTGAGCAAGTTAGCGAATGTCATATGAGCAAACCCAGATAGCGAAACATACATGTTACCACCCAACAGTTTGATCTGTAGCGTCACGACAGCCTCACCGAGCCAAATCATGGCAAAGACGCCACTGAATACGGCATCGCGCTGTTCAGATCGAGCGGTGATGCTCAGGAGAACACTTAGAAGTAGACAGAAGATCAGAGGACCCCAGAGATCCCAGTCGCGAAGACCAGGAGTCATGTTGCTCTGGAGCAGAGCCTCAGCATCTACCATACGGCTCGCCAGTCCAGTGAGTTCTTCCCTTGTCCCTGAAAGACCAGCGCCGCGGATGCTGGAATAAGCGCCGCGCAGACCTCCCTCGTTATCAAACATAGTACCGCCCAGGAGATAGCGCGGGTAGAGCACTTCTCTGAGCTTTGCCCAGACAGCGAGCAGGTCGCGCCGCAGTGTATCCCATACGGACTCGTCAATTGTATTTTGAGGAGCTCTTCGGTCTTCTCCGGGGATTCGCGAGGTCAGATAACCTTCGTCCAACGGTCGCGATGATGAGCTGGAGCCAATGTTGCCTGTCAAGGGCTGACGGGCGTTGTTGGTCGCAAGAGGGTCGTCGAAGTCGTTGAGATCGGCTGGATATAGGTCAGTTCCCACGGAGTGTAAAACAGAGCTTTGTATGTTCCGGCAACAATAAGGATCCGGTGGGCGATCTCTTACCATCATCAGGGTCGATCAAGTCGTCCTCATCCTCCAAAGGTGGGTTGGCATAGTGCCCTCGAGCGCTGGAAGCTGACATGATATAAGCTTGATGTAGAGTTTCGCTCGATTTGAACAATCAATTATGCAATGCGAGCTGATGGCGATAGTACCGTGGCTATCTTTCCGGCGTCACAGAGAAGTCGTGGTTTCAAAAGTGTGAAAGCTGATGAATATGAAGCTGACGTACGTATCTCTAGGTAATAACAGCGAAACTTCCACGGTCGCCTCTCCAGAAACGACCCCTTGATGAGAGGTGGCCCAAGCTTCCCTTTCATTGCAGCCAATCACAGCGCCGTCCAGTTCAGGTACGGGCAGGGGGGCCTCAAGGGCGAAGCCATTTCAGTTGGATCCCTTGAATGACAAATAATTCTGATTCAAACACGCATTTACTATTCGAGAAATGGAATCATTTGTTTGAGGAGCAAGGGAAATCAAAATATATTAACCACCTTCCAAGTTTTTCCTAATTCATATTGTCTGACGAATCCAGCTACGCCATCTCATTTCTCCTCACTACAACATCAGTGCGACTCAGAGCTTCTTCAAGGTTAAGACCAAACAGAAACAAGCCTACAGCCACTGAGCTCTTTGAGTTACAGGCAAAGTCAAAGCTCATGAACAAACACACCATTCAACCCCTTCCCCTCTCATTGCCTTTGTTCAATATTTCATGATCAATGATATACGTCTCCAGAATACTTTCGAATAGGTCCTGCCTCGAACGGCACTTAATGCCATCCGTTTGTAGGATTATGGTGATCCTCGGCTGACGTGGTGGGAACTTGAGGGTTTCCAAGCCAATGCTGTCCATCGCTCCACTGGCTTGGATGTTGGTTCACTGAAGAAGCCGTCATGTTGGAAGGATCCTGATGGTGTTGACGGTTGTTCTGGGCAAATGCTTCTTGGTTGCGCTGATGAGCTGATGGTTGTGAATACCATGGATTACCATGGCCATTGGTTGCATGGTTCTGATATCCCAGACCAGCCGTACTGTAGTCTGCTGTTCCCTCCATCGAAAACTCAGTTGACACCGAGTCCTGCTGATGGAGCGATGGCTGCTGTCGTTGGGCCTCTTGAGCCCATCGCTGAGCAGCCTGGTTATAAGGCCCTTCGTATGAGGCGTCTCCTGCTTCAGGGTCCCATATGGGAAGACCGTCGGGAGGTTGAGCCTCTCCTGACGGCTGGCCATGACCATAAGATGCTATGTTTCCGTTGATACCCACAAGGGCCCAAGCAAATACAGCAACATCTCTAATGGATTGCATGAGCTGATCCATAGGCGGCCCACCGGCAGCTTGGATACCGCTTCGCAATGGCATATGGTGTGGGGCATATGGAGCTTGGAAATTGTGAACAGCCTCGTGAGGATACCGGGGATACACAGGTTGTTGCGCCCAAGGAGCAGCGAAAACACCGTGGTCGAAGGTAGAAGGAATTTGGGGAGGCTCAACACTGGGAATCTGAGGTCTTGCTCGGCGGAGGATGACGACAAGACCGTCAGAGGTACATGAGACGACCGCTTCCAACTCGATAGAAGGTGCCAACTGTCGTGCTGGGCGGCTACGCGATCTGCGTGCTTGGGGTGCGTTGTCCTCAGGTGGTGGCGGCGACTGTGGTGTGAGAGGAGTCTGATAACGAGTAGCTCGTGAGCTAGAGCCCAGAGCATTGGAGCTCGTAGTGCGGGATTCACCTGATATTTCGTTGGAAGTAATGCCATCCTGCATGTCCACATCGGGTTCTACCTTGATGGAGGGACCTGCTGAGCCCCGGTGGGCGTTGGAGTTCGAATCGAGATCCATGGCACCATCGAGCTTAACACCACCTCCCTCAGAATCGCTGGAGCGGCGGCTCTCGGCACGTCGTTGCTGGTTCGGAGCCATCAAGCCGCTTCCAGATCCATTCTGGTCTGGGTACGGGCTGTTGGTGGTGCCGTTTCTAAGGTGACGAGGCCCCTCGCTTTCATTTCGCCCATTAACTCCATCAATTGTCGACTCTTCATCGACATTGCTCTCTTCTTCCTCGAAGTCTTCGGGTCGTCGTGGATCTCGGGACCAGAATCGCAAGTAAGCAATGGAATCATTGGCTTTTGCACTCTCAATGCACTTGAGTGCATCATCCAAGCAGGTCTCTCGAATGCATTCGTAGAAGCTTTTATGCTGGACTTGGTCGGCAGGAACCCCGAGGATGGAGGCGACAGCATCGGTTGCAAACATAATAGTCAATGTTCTAGTAAACCGATTAAGGATAAGAGCAGCTCGGGGTTCACGCTCTACAGGTGGCAACCTGAACTTGGGGGACAGATGTTGTAACATGTGATATCGTGGGTCTCGAGGGGAGCGTGAGAAGAGACGCCGGACTTGTGGTGCGTCCAGAGCACGTCCTACATTAAATTAATATATGCAAAAGGGTATATCAAATGGGCAAGGTAACTGCGGTGAACATACTCTCACTCTTGGCATCACGCCGGTAGATACTTATACAAGCAAAAATAATATCGTGGACGATTGAGAAGCAGCATTCACTGCTTACCCAACGACCATCACGAGAGCGAAGACGTGCATAGTGCAGGACGGCAGCCTTGTCCAGCAAGACACCGCGACTATGGACGGATCGCGCATATGGAATTTCATCCGGATGAAAGAACTCGAAAGCAGACTTATTGATGACGTCCTGTGGAGAGTATCCAAGAATTTCAAAGATGGAATCAGACGCGTAAAGGATATTAGCGTCCGGATGTAAATCTGGGTGAAAACGTGTTAGTGAAGGTTTGGGAGAGAAGAGACTGGGACAGAGATAACTCACTATGTATAGTCAAGAAAGTATGCTCCATGGAGATGACGGTGCAAGAGCAGCGAGCTCCGCAACGAATTGGCCTGATAGTAAAGTTCTAGTTGAAAGCGAGAGATAGCAGTATGCAGGCAGGGCGTGTCCAGTGAACGTTGGCTAATACCAATCGATAGTCACTGGAGAGGCGAATATTGGATGATCGTTCGAGATCAGAGTTTAAGCGAGTGCACGAAGGGACTCAACAGCGTATAAATCAGAGTCGAGGAACAGAAGAAGTGATGTAAGTGGGTTGAAGGTCTCCCACCATCGATAGGTCTAACTCGCTAACTTGAGATAGTGTCTTTTGGCGTCAACTGCCAGAGTGGATCTAGAGGCGGGTAGTGGAAGATATCTTGGACGACAGGGCACGGACGCGGTAATCAAGTCCGAGGCCCTGACAGATATGGGTTTTAGGGACTAGATAGGGACTAGAATAGAAGTACAATGTTTGGGAGTTGCTCAAGATGAGGCAATTGCTGATCTGGTGATACAGATCACGAATCTCTGAGGGAGAAACCGAGGTTGACGATGATGGACAAAGTTGGAGAGTACTTTGGTCAAGTAAAGAGATGCTTGGGCACTGAGATACCTAGCAGTTATAGATTTCTCTCTATGGTGCCTAAGAGCACTGAGGAGAATGAAGAATGAGAATAAACTGAGTTGTTGCTGCTGAGATGAACAAGTGCGGGCAGCACAGAGATATATGAAAAAAGACCAAGAGATGGCTGTCAACTGTGAGCCAGGGTTGTGCACGAATCCAGTCTAGGGACATAGCCCCGGAGCAACGCGCATCCGGGAATGGGGAACTCAACAGTGTTGTCTCTGTATCTGTATGTGAGGCTCGACAAAAACAGGGAGTGAAAAATGAAAAATGAAAAATGAGATTCTCCTCTGGGCTTAACCGGGGGCTTGACGAGTCAAGGTTGGTTGGTTGGTTTGCGATGAATGTTTGCTGTTTAACAAGCAGAGGTTGTCCACACTCGACGTCACAGCTGAAAGATTTGTTAGTTTAGTGCTCGACTATTGTTTGAGTCCAGTCCTGGTCTTTTGACTTGGCTTTGAGCTGTTCCTGAACTCCCTGGACCCCAAATGATATCGTCAACGATATACTCGAGAGACAATGTTGTTGTCGAAAAAAGATCGTCATCCTCAAGTACCTCGTCACGGAGGCTTATGCACCTGAGACAAGGTTCTTTGCAAGGTATATTCCAACCCCATCACACAAAAGCTCAAGGCTAGGAGGGACACGAAATGCCACTTGCAGCGATGGTGAAGAAACCCCGAAGTTCGTCGGATGCACCGTTGACGGGCGGCGGATTTACCGTTTGTATGTAGGTACAGTACCATCCTGTACCTCGACTAGGGAGACTCGAAATGAGGCTGCAGTTCTGGAGGGTGGCCACGATGCTTTACTGGGTTACGTATGTAGTCTTGGTCTTGGAAAAAGCAAAGAAGCTCAACGCCATCCTTGACACTCAATGGCCGAGTTTTGAGAATAGAGACAACAAGAGTCTCTCTGCTGCAGGTTTATCCGGTTCGGTAACTCAATGAATGGAGAAAACAATTGGGACAACCAACCAAGCCCACCAACCCTTGAAAAGCTGAAAGGAAATGGCTTGCAGTCCTCATTGTTCGCATGACTCGAAGGTCCGTGCAAACTTTTGATGGGTTTGTCTGCTCTCGGTACATATTCTCTCTTTACTGTGGCTTTCTTTTTGATGGTGGGGAAGGGAATGAGGAATGACGTTGAATAGAATGACGAGTAAGATCAACGGCCATCTACGGAAGAGGAATAGTTGTCAATCGCTGAAAGAGGGGGACCACAATTAATCGCCGCTCCGATGTCGAAACAACAGAGCTTAAACAAGGATCGAGCTTTTTGTGCTCTCAATCGAGGAATTGGCTTTGTTTTCTCCGATACTTTCCTCAATTATCACTCAGGGATACATCAGCTACTGCACATAACATACAATTCAGTGTTTCAAGATGAGGAATAACTTCTACAGATAATACAGGACTATTGTACCCGAACCAGCATATACCTCTCGTGACACAATTCTTTGTTGCCTCATCTATAATAGGTAGTCCACAGCATAGAACAAGAAACGTCCTATCTCTACCTATCTCTCAATGAATACTAATCGTCACACTTTTGCATGACCAGATACTTCGTTTTGTCTGTTGTGCCACAATATGCCATGCCCCCATCCGTCTCAGCATGCCGTATCCCTCGAAACTTCACGCAACAGCGTTATCACTACGGAGGGAGCAGCCGTTGTTGCTTTTGTGGCCACCTCGATAATGCTCTGCTCCCAGGCAGGTATCTTTGAGGGCGTGCCCATCGAAAGACCCGGTCTTGGTGCTACTGTAGTCTAGGGGCCGAAGCCCATTCTTCAAGCGCGGGATCTGGAGGTCGTCGGTTGACGGCGCCTTTCCCGTCGCACAACCCTTTGGATAACTGACAACGAGTGGCTAGGTCATTTCGCCCTTGCCCAAGCCATAAGGGACCAGTGGACGGATGACTTCAATCCCGGCCCAGCCCATCTCTTGATGGAGCACCGTCTGATACTGCAAGACAGTCCTTGTGTCCCTCACTAGAAGTTAGACGAAATTTATCGGGAAGTCGTTGCGAGGACCCTTGAACACCCTAGCACGTCAACGCCCGTGCTGCCATGGTGGGTGGCTTGGTGTGCTCAGTTGCAAGTCCCTGCCTGACATTTATGATCGACAACTAGGACCCTCGATAGTGAGGCTAGCGTGACGGAGGCTTGATTGGTAGCCATCCATTCTTTGTGCATCAATGCTACTCTGGCCCTGAAAATGTAGCCAGTAGTCACGAGAATGCAGGCTGAAAGTGTGTTTGCTGAGATGGCTCCGCATAGCAACCTGAATTGGATATCGAAACTGGCAGATATCATGAGCGTCATTGACAATGGAAAGTCTTCAGATGAAGCGTACAGCTTCTAGATTTACTCATGGTCATGGGATCATGCATCAATGCTACACACAGGATTGCGAGACGGATACGAGGCAGAGACACGACGATGCGGGTGTAATGAGTGACTGTGCGTCAGAATGACAGTGAGTTCCCTCAAAACACCACGTTTGGATCGGATACGATGAGATCAGGCACTCGGCTGTGCGAGGTGGTGATGAGGTAGGTGAGATTCTGTACATCTCACAGCTCCGCCATTTCGAGGTGTATGGGTAACAAGATGTCTCAGCTCACGACATTCGTTTCTGTGGTGCATATCAAGACTCATACGAGGCACCAAGAGGGTAGATGCTCTACTTTTGTCTTTGATATGCAAAGCCACAAAGCTCTTGGACTTGGAAGCTGGTGTTCCTGAGGTAACAATTGCGCAACTGACTTTGAGAATGATTCTGCGGTGCTGCAGGTTCTGCCATGGAGACTGGATCTAGGATGTGAACGACATGGAATAAGAGGAATGATTGGTGATAGGTATGTAGTGCAAGAAGACGTTTTGAAAGAGCACAGTATTCTGTAACCGGGAGGAAATGCTCCATGGCCATCACGATCCATCTCTTGACATTGATAATTCGAACTAACCTAAACCTAAAGCAAGTTGGTGGCCGTTGAGGCGTACGTTAGGTACCTGTCATTGGTCTGCGTACCGTAGTCTGATGTTTCACTCCTCAGCCTATTTCTATAGAATCAAATTTCAGACTGTCTGATGGTAGAGTATCTGCTTGTTGAGATTTGGTGAAGTATGGATGAGAAGGAGCCTGAGGTGGGAAGAAGAATGGATTGCTTCGCCAATGAAAGCTCCCGCTCGTTGATTCAACCAACCAGAGCCTGCGCTTGCTTAGCACTCAGATCCACTCTTCCTACTAAGTTACCTTAGTCGCCGCTCCTTCTTTCGACAACATCAACTAACGTAGCATCATTCAACTCGACGCGCACCGCGTTAATGATTCTTTTTCTTGATCCTGGATTTTTGACGTGAACGGCGAAGCAAGATAAATGGTGGCTTTTTAACTATATTTATTAATTCTGATATTCGCGAATCAGACTTCAAGATTTTGTTTCTTTTCTGCTTGTCTCACGACGCTGCTCCTGAGTTCTCGTTAACGGCGTTTACTTAGTTGTCAACCTCTCAACCTCGCATCCCAGACTAAAAGCCTTCAAGGAGACAACATCAGGCAAGCAAGCAGTTCTTGTCTACGCGCCCAAAAGGAGAAAACACCTCTCGTCATCTCGCCGCGATTCTCATCCTACCCTGTGTGCAACATTGTGAGGCCGTATCTAAGATTCGTCGCCAAAACATAATTTTCAACGGTTGCTATTGATTAGCCAGCCAGTATGGCTATCACCGATGAGAATGCGTTTGAGCTACCCAAGCTTCGTTCCTCGTTCTCGCTAGAAGTAATCATCAACAAGCCCCATAGAGTCTTTGAAACTAACAAATGCAATAGAACGATACAGAGTTTCTCGAGAATGACAACGTTGCTGGTATAACCCCTTTTTTCATTTCACTCAATAGTCAATGCATTGTCTTTTCTAACGCGAGAACTATCTTTTCTGAAACATAGAGTTCTTCGATGTCAAGTTCTGTCCCTACCAGCCGCTTGATGCACAACCTGTCTTTGCGGCTATCAGCAAAAAGCATGTAAGTCGCCCCTCAGCCTGTTCAACTCTGACGGAACGAGTTCTCACACGTGCCCAGGTGGTTATCTGCACCCTATCTCAAACAGCTGACAACAACCCATGCGAAGTCCTCTCGGTGATCAGAGATGATGATGTAGGTATTGCTAAATGTGCTCTACCTGCCCATTGCGGTTTGATAACATTGTCTAGGAAGAGGCTTCCGCATGCTGTTGTACTTGGACAAAAGATCCCGTAACAGGCGCCCCCTACCTATGCATTGGTGGAGTCGATGCCAAAGTCAAGATCTATGATGTTGTGAACGGGAAACTATACAGGGTATCCTCTATTCCAAGGAAATGCTGTGCAATGGCAGTCGCTGACTCTTTCTTGCTTGATTCTAGTGCCTGACCGGCCATGGAGGTGTTAGTTCATCAGCTCCAATTTGTCACGCCTTGACACAGAAACTCATTTGAAGCAGGATGTCAATGATCTAGCAACTTCGCCTGCAGACCCGTCTATTATCGCCTCCGCTTCTGGTGACACGAGTATTCGTGTCTGGAGTCTTGACCCAGTTCACGCAAACCGGCCCTGCTTGGTTATACTCGCCGGTGAAGGCCATTCATGGGATCTTCTGAGCTTGGTGAGATTTTTACTAATTTCGACATCGACTTCCTCCTGAATGCTGACAATTGCTGATAGGCTTTCCATGACACTGGCCGGTACATTCTGTCCGCTGGACATGACCAGATTATCAACCTGGTAACTATGTTTCAACAAGCTTCTGGCGGACTTTTCTAATTCATCAAAGTGGACGCTCCCAGATCTTCCCACTGAGGCCATCACAACCCCTGTCCGTGTCCATTACCCTCACTTTTCGACCTCAGCAGTCCACAGTGGTATCATTGATTGGTAGGCCCTGTGCTCATATCTGATGATCTGGATGCTAACACGGTATAGCGTGGCCTTCTATGGTGACTATATCCTATCTAGGGCATGTCATGACAATGTTATCTCGCTTTGGAGAATAGAGGGTTTCTCTTCTGCAAACCCTCCCCCTCCCCAGAGCATGGCACCGACAGCTCAGACAACTGTTCCAACCAATTACGATGAGGCGAGCCGTCTCACACGTTCAGCGTTTGTTCCAACGATGTCTCCTCAGTGCCCTTCTCAGTATACCATGCTGCTCCAGTTCCATACCCCCAACTGTGGCCCGCAGTTCTTCATGCGTTTTAAGTTACATTTTGTGCCGGACCAGCATCCAGTTTTAGCATTTTGCAATGCAGGTGGAAACGTTTTCTTTTGGGATTTTGAACGTTTGTTAGCGTACCGAGAGTTCATGGAAATGCTCAAGGACCCAAACAAGGACAGGAGTAAACCAGTCCCCCATCCAAGTTGGATGAGGCTTGTGAAGGGTCGACCCCCCAAGACGGACTCTAATAAAGGCCGGAACGCAGGGGCCGACAAGGACATTCCGAGCGCCTTCCGAGCAGACGCAATCAGGCTGAGTGAAGAGATTGGTGACTATAACGCAGAGACCCTAGAGACCTGGGCGTCGAGGTACAGTCAAGAGGATCCTCATGAGCCATTGAAGGCACATAAGACGGAGTCTTCATCTGCCAATTTTGTGGGTCGACAGGCAGCTTGGAGTCCCGGAGGAGAGTGGTGTGTCGTGGTGGGAAGCTCAAATCAGGCATTGATCCTCCAGCGCTGGGCTAACAAAGGGTCAACATCAAGAGCATCTGCCTCTGCCTCTGCCTCTGCCTCTGCCCCTCCGTCCGCTCCCCCATCTGCCCCTATCCAAAACGGCACGAGTTAGTATGACAGCCGAAGGATGCGTTGATCATCAACAAGACTAGAGACCCCTAATCGGTAGACTTGAGTATAGTGGAATAGAAGTATCTTCCTCGACATCACCTGAAGGGTTCAAAGCATTCCATGCAGCTTTGTCTAACTCGCCTCCATATGTGATTATTCTCTCCAGATGGTTTCGGGCACTCTCTTGTTCCATTAGTCTTGCTTTCTGCCCTTCTTCAGCCTGAGACTGCGAGACTGGGCTGATGGGAAGGATCAGATCTGCAATGTAAAAAGAGGCCATGGCTCGTAATCGAAGATAGTGTTGATTCCTTGAGTAAGGCATATCCTGCATCACTACATCCATCCTCTTCGTGATATCCTTCATGATGGATAATGCCTGGACTCGCAGCTCGTACTTTTTGTGAAGCTTCCCCGTTTCAACGCTGTCTGTTTCGTCACTTGCGATGCTTTCATCATTGCCGAAAGACTCTCGGCGAGGATCTTCATCAATCTCGCTCTCCAGCCGATCTAGGGCCAGTATATGTTCGGTATGCGTATTGTAGATTTCACAGCTAAACAGAGCAATCCAGAAGTCCAAGGCTGAGACGACCTTTGGGGTCTTGTAGTCATAGGGATGCTGCTGGATCAGGGTATCGAAATAGGCCTTGACCTTGTTCATATTGGCAGCCCGGCCCCATCTCTTGGTAGATTTCGGTTGATTCTCATGTGAGCTTTCATCTTGCTGTAAAGTATCTTCACCCTCACGCATGAGAATTTCTGCGCCAATGGCCCAGAGATCATGATGCCGAATATCGATAGGGAGACCAGACGGACGCAATTGTAGAATAAGGCCATACGCGCGAGATGCCTTAGCTATCTCTCCTCGATCAAGAAAGTAGTGAATAGACTGCAAGAGAACATCAAAATGGCCGCCCCGTTTACGACTTGTGGATTTCTTAGACTTTGGGCGCGCTGCTTCGTCTCCTTCTGTCTCCGGATCTTCATCACTCTCAGCTTCAATAGAAAAGGCTTCATTCGATGAGATGCCGCGATGCGGAAAGTCGCGTATGCGTCGTGAAGGGTTCTCTTCCGTTTCTGAGAGGCCAGCGATAGCGAACTGGGCAACTACACCAGGAGAATGGCTGAGAGGGTTGATGGAGCTTTGGGGCAGTGAGCTTGGAAAATCGGCATCTGTTGTTTCTGGCCGCTTGCGTTTATTTGATCTTGTTTGCTGTGAGAATGATGGCGGATCGAGTAAGGAGTCCATTTTGTGGTGGAATTTTGAGTGATGCTGAGGTTGATGCTGGTCGATGTGAAGTCTTGAAAGTCTTAGTAGGTAAGGCACAAGGCCCCACTGATGTAGCTTATATCGTTAATTCGAATTGTAGAAAGACAAACACTTCGGCTGCAACTGTCTTCATACCTAACTTGACGCGATGAACAAGCAGGAAGAAAACTGAATGCACCTCAGCTTAGTGAAGGCGAAGCACGTTAAAATGCCGTTAGATGTTAATACCATGACTTCACATCCCAGTTCATCAGTAAAGCTCTTAGGTTCATTTCTATTGACCCAATCACAAAGCTCAGCATAATCATCCTATGTACATAAATCCCCTCTACTTTTACAATTGCTTCATCTTCTGCTGCTGGCTCTGTTTAGATTCGGTCAAAGTAAGTCCACTGACCAGGGGCGGGCTTCTCCTCGAGATCCTCCCAGCTATAAGCTATTAGTAAGAATTCCAGACTGTTGATATAATCGTCGCAACTTACACCTTGGACTTCTCCATGGTCTCAACTAGCTTAAGCTCGCCCTCGGCGACTTGAATAACTTCCTCGATAAGGCCAGCTCCGATCTTCTGCTCGAGCTCGTGGACCCTGTCGTGCGAATTAGCGTGCCTGTCCGAGTTCCGGTTATGAATGTCCAGAAATAACGTACTGGTCGGCAGTCATCTGAGGCTCATCCTCCCATTCAATCTTCTCATGATCCTCAAGAGGCTTGCGCTCTGCCCAAGTAACCTGGTCCTCTCGCTCCCTTTGTGTTCGAATTCCCTCGTACTCAGGACCTTCATCCTCTTCGCCATTCCACTCCTCGACTCGGATATCGCCCGCCTCGTGCTTTCGGCCCACCACAAAGATCTTGTCGCCGAGCTTAACAGTGTGAGCCTCGCTGCCGTCAACGCGGCCGCTGGCCACTCGGAACTGAGAGGAGTTCTTGCTGACGAGCTCCTTGGCGCGAACCGCCCACTCGTTGTAACCTGGAGGAATCATCTGCTCGACGAGGGACATGCGGTGCTTGGTGACAGCCTCAACGGATTGACGGTACATGGAGGTCTCGGGGATGCTCTGGAGCTTGCTGAGGGTTGTGCCGTACAGGTAGAGGAGGGTCGATCGTGGCGTGGCATGAGTCCAAAGACCAGTGAGACCGGTGGGAGTACCGGCCTCTAGGTAGCGTGCAAACACACGAGCTGTTGGCCTCATCCTGGCGAGGTCAATTGCAATTGCTTCGTCGTGACTTAGTTGACGGGATGGTCAGAGGAAATTGAATTGACCTCATTGGACTCTAGCCCCCAGCATTGACGATCCAGAATGCACGTGTGTGCTCACGTGACTCTTCAACATCGTCATGACGAGTCAATGCCAGATGATAGGTACCTTATGTAGTTGTAGTTAAAGATATTCACCACGGCCAGGGAAAACTCAGGATTTTGCATTGACAATATGTCGCAGTATTGCATGTCAACTATTGATCGAGATCATGCAGGTCTAATATCGTTGAATCCATTCACACCACATCACCAGGTCTCTACATCTTAGAGCTAGCAATAGACTCATAAAGTCCGTTGCAAGTATAAAGAGAAAAAAGAAGCCCTCAAATCTTGAGTTGGTTGATATCTCAATACCTGAATCAAGACAATATCTTATACCTTCCAGACATATGACTTGGATCTTGACGTAAGAAAACTGAAAAAGAAACACAGCACGCGTTGCGTTCGCTCATATCATGGACGTAAAGTCCGACTCGGCGTTTGCATGCCGCGTGTCTGAGCGACGCATAATTAAATCACACATCCCTTTGTCACTAACTTAAGAAGACTCCTCGCGGCTCTTTCGGTAAGCGGCCTATAGCACAACATGTCAGCCCCTTTCTACGTGTCTATGCTCAAAACCCAGAGGCACGACGCACTTCTTGCTCAGACTGGAGGCCCTCGATAACGGGGGCGAGCTCGGTGAGAATCTCGTATGCCTTCTTGTGGTACTCAATCTGAGCGGAGACAAGTTCGGCAAGGTTGCGCAGGGGCTCAGGTGTGTCAAGAACCTAGTTTGGTCAATACGGTCATGCTTGATGCTCGACTGTTTCGGGTGTAAACTCACATTCTTCATGACACCAACGGCCTCCTCGGTCTGAGTGACAAACTCGTCCTCAGCCTTCTCGATTTCCTCCTGGGCCTCAGGGCTCAACTCTTGCTCCTCATGGGGCTGGTCGCCATGTGCATGGCCGCCCAGCTTGAAAGTGGTACCCTTGGCGTGAGCTTTGACGGCATCCAGGGAGAGGCGAGAGTTCTCAACGTTCTTGCGGGCGCGGGTAGCGAAAGTCAAGTTGGTGTTGAGGGTAGTGTTCCAACCGGCGAGGAAACGGCTCTGGATCTGGGCATCCTGGGCAAGACGAGCCTCACCAACACGCTCGCTGGCAAGCGCATACTTCTCCAGGGCGGTTGCGAGGGGGTCCTCTCCGGCACCGGTGTGGTGCTGGTGGAGGAGCTGGCTGCTAGCCAGACTGGCGCGAGCGACAGCATGGCTGAATGTCTTAGGCTGAGGCTTGGCGGCAGGAGGAGCGACGAGGGCAGCCTGAGCTTCGGCGGGAGAGGTAGCAGACGAGAGGAGGCTGACCTTTTCGCTGACGGTGCGACCAAGATCCTGGAAAGTCTCCTTGATGTTAGGGGGGTAGTCGTAGGCCTCGTTAGAGTACTGAGAGCTATAAAAGCATGTTAGATCACCAACACCCCTAGCATGTGATGGCGCAGACAGATATCCGGTGGACTTACGTCACAGCAAGCATCTTCTGGTGGGCTTGCTTGAGGGCATCGACGCGCTTCTCGAGATCGATGTAGTCAGGAGGGAGTTGGGTCTGTAGGCCACATGTAAGAATACCAGCTGCGCGATAGAGTGCAAAACGGCTCAACCCACCTTGTCCTCAGTTTGACCGAACTGCTCCTTGGTGTACTGGAAGGTGCGCGACGCAAAGGGGGTGATAGAAGCCCCAAGGTTGCTATTTGAACATGGTGAGCCTGAGGTTCGATCACGGCCAGCACTTGGAGGAACAAGATTGCGCAACTGTGCTATCTTGTTAATTCCAGGGGAGCACATACGACAGGTTCTTGCCAAGGTTGGTTCCAAAGTTTCCGAAATCCATTGTGTCGGTTTGTCCGGGATAATTGAGTATTCGATCGATTGTTTGATGCGAGGTCGATTGGAGATTTGGAGAAGTAAAAGGGGGATGTTATGTTGCGTCAGCGTGGATTGAGGCAGAAGTAGGTAAGGTAAAGGTAAAGGTCAGGTAGGTATGGATGATTAGAGATATGGGAACGCTGTCACAAGAGAAAACCCCACAACAGCAGCCCAGGTACTGTAGCTGACTGGAGCCTTGAGTTTTTCCCTTTTCCAGGGGCTCGAGGGGCTTACAGGCTCACCACCTCACAGGCTGGGTCCCCCTCCTTACAGTTGAGTCCAAGCATCCCAGAGCATCCATTTAAAACGGGCCCGCCACATACCTTGTCTAGGCGAGTGCAGATCTCGAAAGGTGGCCCTAGCTCTTCTGATACAGCAAGGTACCGATACAAAACTCCCTAATCATCAGCCACAACTTAAGGGTAGCTCAGATCAGCCGCTACCACAAGAACTAATAGTTTTCTGCCTACAAAGATAAGCCGCTTTGATGACGAGTCCTCTTGCGAGTCCCTTTTGCAGGGCGTTTTAACACTCACAACAAATCTGAAGCAGGAAACCCCAAGTGAGAGGGTATCTATCGATCTATTGATAATTGTGCTGGGATAAATTATAGATCCGATGTTCTTTTAGACTCCGTAAATATTGCTCGTTCAAAATACCTGTTCCGCCTCTTCCTCTTTGAATCGTATGAAAGCTCTTTACTCTCATCAATCAATCCAAAATGTGTTTATTGTCAGCCCAAGAAGGCTCGACTCCCCTGCATACCGATTCATAATCTCGCAAAATAGGACTTTGGTTGTCCAAATTGGGTGTTGTCCAGAACATAGTCCAGTTGCACCCAGACAACTTACTGGTACCCAAAGAACGCTCAAAATACCACTTGTTCACCGGATTATCCTTCCTACTTCTCCACGATACACCATCGGGGAGACAGCCTCGCACCATGGCGTTGAAAACAATATCAGCGCAACCACCACTGCCCTGGCTCTTCCTCAGGACGGCGAATTTATCTAGATATGGAACGTAACGGCCTTGCTCGTACGCGGTATGGTCGTCCAAGCCTTCGGGCTTCTCCCATGTCAGGATGGCCCCTCCTTCGTATTCTCCAGCGATGATCACGCCGGCCAGATTCTCGTTGACTCTATTGAGATAGTCATCCACATCCAGTTTTCTGCCAAATGAGTCCTCGATGAGATGGACCAGTCGAGGGAGGTCGATGCACTTATCGGTCAACCGGAGTCTGGGACTTCCAGGCTTGGGCGGAACCCATGGATTCTCCCGAGGGTGAGGGAATACTCGAAGAGGCATACCCTTTTTAAGTAGAGTCGAGCCTCCAGATGCCCCCACGGTGGGTTCCCTACCAGAATTCGTTGGTGCGCGTGCCATCGGGAGGGACGACGAGAAGACGGGCTTGTCTGTGAGAAGGTTGTGCAGTAGTGGATTTTTCTTCCTCCGAGTTGTTACTATACCACCGATTCCAAAGAGAGAATCGGATCCGGTAGCTTCGTTGGGCTCAAATGACGTTTTCATAAGATTGGCCGCAGCATCAGGTGTAGTAATGAGAGCAGATGAAGTATGTGGTAGCATCGCCAAAGCATCTTTAGCAAGGGCCAAATTCGCAGCATGTGCAGTGATCGAGGCGCGGAGGTCCTTGTCGTCTGCTAGGGGGGATCCGTCAGGGCCCATGAGCTCTTTAAGAATCGGTTCATATTCTTGTTCCAAGTTAATGAATCGATGGGATGCACCAGGCCGGCCGGTCATTGGTGTTGCTCCAAGTGGATCAAGAAGAATGATTCTCTCCACGAGAGCAATGGGTTTTGGGGGGGCAGCATCGGCCTCAGCAGATGTGTCAGTGGTATTGGACTGCACGCCTGCAAAGTACCTAGTGAGAGCTAGCACGATTTGATTTGAGTCGACAGGCTGGGGCTGACGGGTCTCATCGCGGCTGACCACTGAAGGGATAACCGGCATCATGCGGTGGTGCAAAATGTGGTTGATAAAAGCAGGATCGTCAAGTCGGATATCAGTCGTCTGTGGTCTGCCCTTCTGTCCGACAGGTTCCGAGCACACAAACGCATGCTTTACGACACGAGCCCCATGTTCTCCGAAGCTGTCAATGGCTTCGCAAAGGCGGAAAGCCTGGTCTTGGAAAGTCATGCGAGATTCATCAATGCCACAGTCAATGACTACGACGCTCAAGAGCCCGAGCTTGCGCAATTGAGACAGCGTATTTGCTACTCCCACTAGAGTTGTGGCATCGATCTCTTGTGGAACACGAAGCTTCATGATAGCAACATGCGGAGGCGCCATGTCTAGGGGCTCCGTTTCCTGCTGCGGATCACCCTGGACGAATAGAGGTGCATCGGTGAGAGACTTTGGGTTCTTGCCGGTGTACTTCTGAAGATATCCTTTGGCATCTCGCTTGGTTGCCGATACCTCCAAGACGGAGACAATGAAGTCCTGGTATTAATTAGATAAGTCGTGCAGTAAGTAAGTACTAAGTTTTAGGTGACATACTCTGTCGATGGCCTTTTTCTTGGCAAGTGCTGTAGAGGCTGCCGACATGCGACGAGTGGCACCTTTGCCGAGACATGGCAACGAGATGCTGTTGCCGGATTGCGAAGCAAAGCCGCGATATCGGGATCGAATTGGGGTCGCAATGCTATGTGAAGATGTTATGAGGCGTGAGTCCGTAGATGGTGCACAGTGGCCACATCGAGGTGCCTGCTTCAACACGCGGGGCCAGCTCATGATGTCCGGCAGTGACGACTTTGTGCCTGGTTCTTGGCAGGCCGGTGTAGAATAAGGTAATAAAAGAACTTCGAATGAGTCTTCGTATTTAAAACAAACACCTCCCCCGAATGACCTGCAATTCAATATAATATAGGAGGCCGTAGGGGGAGAAGGTCCAATGTTAACTGCAGAGCATCCCTGGGCAGGGAACCCTAAATGGGGGAAAGATGCTAGAGAGCGGCAGTGACAATGCTCTGCTTTCTCGTGAGTCAAAATTCAACGAGACGAATGGAACCGGCACCTAAGTTATCAGATGCCCGGGTAGTGGAGGTGTAACAACTTTTTTTTTGGTTGGCGGCATGTGGGCGATAAGCTGATAAGCCCCAGATTCAATGCCGATGTCGCTGAAGATGACGATGACGTTTCATGTGACAAGAGACTAAAGACTTGTGACTATAAGTAAGATATTCTAATAGTAGTGGTAATTAGCAGTAAACAGAAGTTGCTCCTTGTATTTCTTCCATTTTGCAATCGTATGGTTGGTTCTCTTCTCATGAACCAGCTGTGAGTTACCCCTGAGGCTGGACACTTGAATGGCCACTACCATAGCTCACGAAATAAAATATGAAGCTCAACACAACCTGGTTTGACCATTTTCATAGATAATTAGACGTTCAAAACTCCTCATACTTTGAGGCATCCTGATTTTCTTACATATAACGTGGACAGTGCCAACATACAATATCTCCACAGAAGAAATCAGAGTAAAATACAGTGTCTACTATGTAGCACATTGAACCAGCATTTATTTACAATAATGAGTCAGCAGTCCATCTATCGATAGTAGATAGCTATTTTTCCGATACTCTAAGAGTTTCGTCAATAAGATTGTTAGCAGAGAGCACATGTATCCATATCAAGATCTTACCCTACTAAATGCATCCAGAGTGTCTGCTTCGGCCTGAAAGGAAAGAATGTTCTTGAGAAAAAGCACTCCAACACTACCGCATGGAAATAAACTCACCAAACAGATATATCAACCATGCTCTACAGCCTGGAAATAGATGGCTTCCTGTCACATGTAAGTGTGCCCCTACCTCTCGGCATCATGCGGCAGAGGCTGATATTGAGCCTATTAGAACTCACGTTTCAATTCGCAAAAGGAATGAACGGCGTTTTGATGCCGAGTTTCAGCTTTCAATGTATTAAAGCCACAATATTGGACGGCCTGTCCTTAGCGCGAACTGATAGCATTTCAATAGTCTGAATCAGAGCCGATATATCCGGTTCAACTCGAGACCTATCCTACCTTTGAGACTTGCAATCCTTTGACTACAAAATGCTATTTAATAGTTAGGTATTGCTTTAAAAACTGGTAAAAGTGCGAGTTGTGTCCCGCCAGATATGCATAAATAAAAGCATGTTGCTAGAATACTGGCTAATATAGAAATGTAGTTATTAGTTGATGACCGGTATGTGAGAATAGCAAGAAAACGATGTGATGGTTGCTTTTGCAAAGGCTACAATATCTACCGCCACCGTCCTAGCTGAACAGCAAGTCAGAGGCCATTTTCAACGCCATCTTTTCAAGGGTCCAAGGCGAGACCCCAGCTCAGTCATGAGATGAGGCTAGACTGAGGTAGAAGGAGGGAAATATATATGGGAATGTTATTCTCGTTCTGTTATGTTTGCTCTTCTGTATCGGTCTACGCAAATATTCTCTTTCTGTAACGGCACATCATGATCATTACTTCGATAACCACTGCTGAAGTCCGGGTGGTTCTTCGTGTATACTTCCTCGTTGTCCTTGCCCTGACAGGCTTCTTTGTGCGTAGGGTACTCCATGGACGCAACAAGCTTCGTATATTGGGCGGAGATAGCATCCTGGCCACGCGGGCACTCAACTCCCTTGATGGGCTGGACCTTCTACTTGCTCCCCTGAAACTCCGAGCTCTTCCTAGCGGCGCATTCGGCTTCTCCTTCTTACTCTTCTTGTTTGTCTTGGGTAAAGCTGCCGATCTTCTTACGTCCTACCTCGTTGTCAACCACTTGATCCAATCGCGCTGCTCGTTCGGTCAGGGCCTTGTCTTTGACGATGGTACCAAACTTCCCATGCCGCCATTCAACGGACGGCCGTTCCAAGTTGTGCAAAATGCACAGCTTCTGGCTGTCAATAATTCATGTCCTTATGGTATCTACAAGAAGCTAAATACCGACTCAAGCTTCTGTCCAGAGAAGAGAGACATTCTCGGATCATGGAACTGCAACATCGTCAACGACCAGACACCGCAGAGTTGGCCACCCGGAACAAACTCCTCGGATATTGCCGAAGACATGAATCAGAAAGGACTGATATATAACAATGGATACGTTGAACAAACCCAGTGGTCCTCCGGATTCGTTAATCATCTCGTTATCTGGAGCACGTCTGCATCTCTCGACAGCGACGGGTCATTATGGTCTGTTAAAGCAGCCGTCGAAACAACGTACAAGTCAGAGGATGATATCCAACTCACTCCACTAACTTGCTCCGTCTCAGCATCAGGTGCTGAACGAACCATCAAAGACATGGCATCTGGAACGGCTCTGAAAGAATGGGTCCCAACTTTCCAGGGTTTGATGTACAATGGTTTCAACACCTCCGCCATTCAGGACGTACAAGATGCACTGGCAATACTATTGAATACCATGACTATGATATCCGGTGGAAACAACTACCTTCTCGCTGAGCCAGAAGCAGGCCAAGATAAGACCCAGGGATGTCTTGCAAGAGCGGCGTACGTCCCGACCGTTATGGTGGTCATCTTCCTCGTTGTGGCAGGTCTTGGTATTACGGCATTTGTTGCATGGTGCATAACCTCTCTCCGTCTATTCCGATCCCCATCTGAGTTGGAGGCTCTCCCTCTGAGCGCTGAAGAGTGGGCAACCTTTGCAGCGAGAGAATACCTCAGTACTGCGAACAACAATCAAGGCGTTGTCGTGGCACCAGTGGAGACATCTGAGTTGAAGAGCTTCAGAGTCGGATTCTCTCAACCTAATATTGGAAGAATAGGCATGTTCCAGAGAAGGCAAGGGAATCTGTTGAATCAATGAAGTTCTTCGAAGCAATGAATTAGCTATATGTTATTATGTTTACTTCTTCGTGTTTGTATGACACTGACGGATGCTGGATGTCTATACCCCATATTAGCTTACACCTCCACCCAACTGCATTTCATAGCAATGGAACCAAACTCCACATCATTATTCCCGCAGACTTGTTGGTTCTCTTACTTCGAATAATTTATAAGCAGATAAAAAACTATTTATTTCTGACTTCTTCTGCTACATTGTTGTCTGTCTAAATAATCTCAACAGGCTAACTGGCAGCTCTGACGTCTTATAATAATCACCACGACCTAGCTCAACACAATGGCTCCCACACTACTATGGATTGGACTTGGGAATATGGGGAGGGTAAGACTCATCTTGCTGTTTTACAAGACGAACAAATGAAAACTGAATGGTAACAGGGAATGAGCAAGAATATCGTTGAGAAGGGCAACTTGGATGGTCCCCTTCTCTTGTACAATCGTTCATCTCAGAGGGCCACTGACTTCAGTGCCAAGTTTCCGGCCGGTAAGACTGAAGTCGTTGGGTCTCTTGCCGACGGCGTCTCGAGAGCCGATGTCATCTTCTCCTGCATTGCCAACGATGAAGCCGTTCAAGAAACCTTCAAGGCGATGCTTGAGGGAAACGTCAAGGGCAAGCTATTCATCGAGAGCTCAACCATCCACCCAGACACCACCGAGGCTATTGCAAAGGATGTTGTAGCCAAAGGAGCCGAGTTCGTCGCTGCTCCTGTATTTGGTGCTCCTCAAATGGCTGAGGCTGGTCAGCTCGTCGGTGTTCTTGCTGGACCTGCTGCCAGCGTTGCAAGGGCAAAGCCGTGGTTCAAGGGCGTAACTTCCAGCAAGGAGATTGATCTTTCAGATAAGCCTTACAGCAAAGCTTTGACTCTGAAGGTCCTTGGAAACACATTCATCCTGAACATGGCCGAGCAGCTCGCTGAGGCGCACGTTGTGGCCGAAAAGACAGGTCTGGGTACTGAAGCCATCCACCAGATTGTCGACTCGATCTTCGGTGGGCCTTACACTGCCTATAGCCAGCGTATGCTCACGGGCGACTACTATAACCGTGATGAACCTCTTTTTGCAGTTGAGCTCGCGAGAAAGGATGCTCGACATGCTATGAGCTTGGCTGAATCTGTTGGTGTGAGACTTCGAAATGTTGAGGCTGCTGATGCGCATTTGGCAATGGCTTATGAGCATGCGGGCTCATCGGCAGACATGGCTGGAATCTACGGAGCTATTCGAAAGGAATCTGGTCTCAAGTACGAGAACGATGCTTAGACGTTTGTATCTGTGTGAGAAGCTGTGGGAATACCTACTACCTATAAGAAAACATTGCATATACAAACACTCTCAACTATTTGTTTAAGCATGCTTGGTAACAACATCTATATATCGACTTGATGCTATTTACTCAAGTAGGTATATTTATTAAGTAAGGCATTATGAGATTTCAAAGCGGATCTCGAATATCTCGAGGTGTAGGGTAGCTAGCTTGGCGTCTCCGCTGACTCAGCCTGAACCTCACTATTGAGTGATGCAACCAATCCAGCTACAAGCTCTCAATCATCGAATACACCAACCGCCAAACAAGCTCCTGTATCCCGACCTCGACCAAACCTCATTAATCGCACGCTTTCTCCGATCGATATTCTCCTGCCGGCAGGACCAGACTCGAAGCACAACCTCAATCATGGCTCAAGGGTACGCAGCGACGCATTCCCTCCCCTGTAAACGACGCGTGTAAGGTCTAACCAAAGCGCAGATACGCCGTCTTCATCGGCCTCGTTGTCATCGCCGCCCTGTGTGTGGCATCATGGTTCCTGGCTCCCAAGGGCGAAAACCAAGTGTCGGTCTACCCATCCCGTCGATGCGATTTATCGCAGGCCGCTTGCGACAACACAGCTGACCCTTTCTCCTTACAGACTCTGGCGATCCTCTGCTATCCTGGCCATCGTGAGCTGCTACCTTATGTGGGCGATTACGTTCCTCGCTCAACTTCACCCTCTTATTGCGCCGAGAAAAAGCGGTATCCGGGAAGAGCACCTCCACTAGACATCCATCTATAATACACGCCAAGGAAGAGCTGGAAAGATGACGAGGGCTGTTGTGATGGTACAGTTGTAATTTTACATTGTTGGACTTTTGACACTTGAACTGGTATTGTTTTTTTATTACATATGGAGTTGGAACGCCTGTTATACCAAGCCAAAGACGCACTTTGCAGACCATCATTTTGCTTCGGACAATTCCCGTGTGATTACTTGGCTTCAGTGGTAAAAGTCTATCCGACAGCAAGACGGCCTGCCCATTCCTTCGCATACATCAATAACGCCCATAGAGCTTTGCCGTCTGCTGCCACGCCACTTTCACCTATCGAGTCAACGTCGGCAAGACCAGCAGCGAGCAGGACAGCCCGGCCGACCACCCAGCGTGAAGCTGCCCCTGCGATAGCGAGTAGACATGCTATGACATAGTTGCAATCAAGAAGAATGCGTAGTGCCTCGACATTGTTGGCCACGACGGCCCAGCCAAGTGATCGAGCTGAGGCGGGAACATCATAATCCCAGATCACCATCAAGATGGGAAATAGCTTCGTGGAGGATGATACCAGGAGAGCTGTAGACACTGAATTGGGCCTCGTGTATCGAGGAAGGATGCCCAGAAGGTTGAGGGGAGAGAAAGCGGAGGACGTGAGGAAGCGTATGCTCACATGGAAAGCTGCTGTTGAGAGTGCGCAAAAGATGACTTGGGCAAGAGTTAATTTATGATCAGAGCTTTCTTGGGAGTCATCTTACGGAAGAAGAGGTATTGAAAGACAATCGGCTGTTGTGAAAGTTTACCCAAGTTGCTTGCTCCTGGGATGGCATCAGGCACCATCTGCTTCTCCAATCGTGCCCATGTCAAGTACACATCAAAGAGAAGAAGAAGAGTGCCTAGACGGATAACAGAAGGCTAAGAAGTCATCAGTAAGGTGCATATGCCGTAATCTTTATTCATCACTTACATCTAAGCGATCATCGTCTCGCATCAAGGTATTGTATAGTAAATGCCGATAGACCTGCACCTGTTGGTACATGAGAAATCAAAACACGCAGTGAAGGCTCACCTGAGGTTTGATCAGGACTAAATCGATAAAAAGCACGACAAAGTCATGTTCGACATACTTGTCGCAGAAGCGGCCACAGTTGCGGCACACAGTGAGTCGGATATTGTGTCCGCTGGCCTTGTCCCCTGCGCCAGAATATGCAGTCCAGAGCGTCTTGACAGGATGTCTGCATTCAATGCAGATTGGCATATTGCCGCGTTACCAGATCGCTTATAAGGAATGTGAATTAATCAGTGAATTGACTGTGTGTCGTTTGGCTAACACCATATCATGGCCGGTTATGAATAGCGAGTCGTGGTGTTTAAAGTACTACGAGCCACGAAATTGACAGGTACTCGGGAATGACGTGGAGATAAAGGCGCTAGGACAAATGCCACCCCCCTGACTCGACATTCATGAAATTGAAAATCATTGAATACTATCCACCAACCAAGTAGGTAGTCACTGATTGCTTGAGTCACTTATCAATAACTGGCATTATATTTCTGAATTGTGCAATGTTATTGCTATGATTGATCATGAGTTCGAGATCAACCTAAGTATATCTAGATGTACATGATATGTGCAGTCCCAAAACCCATTATAGTTTTAGAAACACCTCAAGTTCTTCAAATTTGTTATAACGTATGCAGTACCGAGTATCCTGAAGAATTGCGAATGCCTCCCAACGCCTCGCAGCTTAAGACTAGCTCCAACATGCAGTCCTCCAACAAACAACGCCTGCTTGTCTCTGCCCAAGCATTTCTACATGATTCTCAGCGATGGATCCATTGAGTTCAAGCTCTGTGGCCTCTCAATCGTCTTTATCGCCCTTTGCCACCATTCGTCCTCGAGCACCCCCCTCGCCTTCACTTCGGCTACTGCTCTTAATCTGTAGCGACTCCATAAGGCTGATCGGTGGTGCCCCTGAAGGACGTCCATCATCACTGCCGGTATCTGTCAATTCTATCAGATCGCCGTTTCGTTCGGGTCTGCTGCCTTCAGGCATTCCTCGTATCCTATCCAGTTGCGAACTTGGCTTGCGTGACAGGGCACCCCTAAGCCACGTCTCTACAGCCGCAGCCGCTTTGTCCAGTCCATTGCCCTGCTGTGTCGAGCCGATTTCTTGGCCCTCCCCTGATGGGTTCTCAACTATGCTCGATGATTCTCCTGATTTGAATCCAAAATGCGCCGTTTCTGAGCCCATAACAGACATGGAGGGTATCCCCTCCAAGGTGAGTCCAGGTAAGTGCTTTTTGGTCCATGTAGTGAGGTAGTCCTTATCTGGACCAGGAGCCCGTGTACTCATGCCCATGGAGCCAACACCGCCAGGCCGACGCATCCAGGCCGGCAAGGTTTCGCCCCCTTCGCTGATCGCACCTCGTCCCGGACTTGACATAACGGTGCCAGAAAGCTGGGGTCGGTGACCGAGGGAGCTCTGGCGACGAGACGAAGTGCCTGCAGATCCAGGAGGGTTACTGTATAGATCAAGGCTCTGCCGGGGCGTCGAAAATGTCGAAACAGTCCTAATGCTCTTCTTTCGTCGAGGCGGGAAGTAACCCATCGCGTTCCTCGCAACCCGTGCAACCTCGACTGGTTGAGGAATTGAGTCAATTTTTACCCAACGTACATGTGTCCACGGTTTATCTTCTTCAGAAGGTTGTGTCGCTGACGGCGTTCCATTAATTGGTCGGCTGAAGAAGTCATCATGAACGGCCGATGAGTTCTCTTCCACCGCAGGTGTTGGCGCAAGTAAGTCGACACTATGGGCGTTGTGCCACGAGGGTGGATCGCATGGCCGTCCTCTCACATCGCAGGCATCAACGGGAATTGTCAGCCATTTGCGCACCTGGATGCTATCTCGTGTCCAGAGTCCATTGGCCTTCCTGAAAGCATCCTCTCGACACTGGTATTTCAAGATTATGCCTGCATATGTATCACTGGGTTCAACCTTGTGAATGTAGACCAGGTATTCTTGAGTCTGGGGTTGTTCGGGAGTCGATTCGTCGGAGTTACGGCGTTTATGATTCCCACTGACATCCAGTCCACCATTGACACCATCATGGCTCTCCAGCACCATGGCCCTTCTCGCAGCCTTCAGAGCTGTTTCCCGCTCTGCCAGCGAGCCAGCGCCCACATCATTCAGGTTGGGTTCCTGGGGAGGAGCTGGGCCCCAAGCACCACCTGTCTTCTTCATACTACCACTGCCAGAGAAGTCCCTGCCCCAGGTCCCAGATCGAGAGCCCGCTCGATTGTGGGACTGAGACCTCCTAGCTGCGCCATTGTCACCTGATAGGAGAGAGGAGGTGAAGCCCTGGATCGAAGCCCAGCTTTGTGTTAGCGAATCGTTGAAGAAGTTGGTCAGATTCGCTGCGCTATTGGTGCGATGAGGGGCACCACCTCGTTCTGAGGGCAGAGGACTCGCGGAGCGGCTGTTGGCAGGGCTAAAAGCTGTCAAAAGGCCGTAGCTCCGCGCAGGAGATGGAGAAGCAGCGGTGTCGTGGACATTGAGGTTGCGGCCGCGGCGGGAGCGGCTGGCTTCCCGGGAGGTCGCAGTGTCACTGTCGTCGTCGAGGGCGCTAGCAAGACGCCGGTTTCGTGGGCGAATAGAGGTAGAATCCGATGTGTTGGCGGGTGCCAGGGCTGATGAGGACCGATGCGGCGAGGGCCGCGCAGAGCGTCTCGGTTCGGTCATGATAGTCGCCAACTCGGCGACGATAGATGCTCTCGGATTGTGCTGTGCAGGTGCAGCTTTTGCATCAGTGCGCGGCACTTATGGCACAGCTACCAGAGTCGTATTCGCAGTCATTCAGTCGAAAGCGGGCGACGTATCAAGGAGATGCTGAGGGTCGAGGAGGCGAGATAACGAGGCGGAGATGGATAACTAAGGTAAATGGAGGGTCCTTCCAGGGATCCCCGATTGCTAGCGGAGACGATGAGTAAGATCGAACGGAGCCAATTCTCTTGGTGTTTAAATAATGAATGTATTCATGCCCTGCTTTTTGGCGATCGTCAGGGAGAATGTATCTCAGCGGTCGTGGTATGGATTATGCTTCGTCGTGGGATATGATTGAGGTGGTCGTTCTAACTCAGGACAAGGTTGCTGGCTCCTGGCCTACCGAAGCCTACATAGACAGGTAACATGTTAAGGTGTAGCTAATGCTAGATAGGGAGTACCTTAAGTAATGGGGCCAAGGTGGCACTCAATTATAGCCCAAGTACCATGGAGGCCAGACCTTCACAGGCTTTGCACGGCCTGGACCGAAGTGATGCAAGCGGCATTGACTCGATCAATTCCAGTTCCAGCTCGTCATTCCAATCATTCCAATACAAGCTTTTTCACTGACTGGTTTTCATTTTGGGACTTGTTGGTCAAGACGACATGTTGTGCCCCAATCAGATAATTTTTAGCATGACCATGCATAACCAGAGAACCCTTCCAATTAACGAGTAATGTACCCGCGTTTGGTGGGCAGCTGGGACATTGTATTATCGATTTTGGGGGCCGCGTGGAGGATGAATTCCCCGACCCACGTCCACCTTTTTGCGCTCAAGATTGGCTGAGGTATCTTGCCTAGCGTCACGGATCACAATAAACCCCACTAACCAAGGTGACTTTGGCCCCTGAGAACTGTCCCAAGTCCCTGAAAACCCTTCCAGAAGACGTCCACAGGCTGAGACCGGGACCCTCCAGAAATGACTACATCATCATTGACCATACCATGAGTATTGAGGGAGAAGGTACCTACAATTTACGCAGGCAATGAACTAGATGGGTATAAATAGTTCTTTTTAATACGAACTGTTAAAAATGTAGCACCTTTGACAATAATATTCCTCCATCATTGCTGCTTCTACCTTCGTTCTCCCGAAAGCATACCACATCCAGTTAACATGTCGTAATGCCCTTTCAATAGAATCTTGCCTGGTATGAGATGGCCCCATGTCTCCGCAAACATGCCTGGTTTATATGGCCTCCAATTTCTGCTGATGATATTCTGTGCACCATATAGTTATTATGGTGCCTGGCATCTCCTATTGTCTTCGACGAACAGGGTCCAATTATTCGTCATGCTTTGTCTCAGCGGTGCCATGACAAAACCCGTTCCCTGGCTCCCAATCGCAAACTTTATCAGACCGTGTTTAAGACATGCCCTGTTGCTCAACCACCTAGACAAACCGCGAAGTGCGAGGAATGGCCATCATGTGGTCATCGGCCCAGCTTTTCTCGAAGACGTGAGTTTGTTTACTGCTCATTTTCATCCAGAGCGACTGCAACATCGGTGACGGCCACCTCAAGTCGATCTGTCCCATTATTCACTTTTCAACCGAGGGGCATGTCAAGGTTAATATGATTAGGGTCGGTCCCGTTGATGCCAAAGAATTGGAACCTGAGACATCATTAGCCGTTGCGATACAAACGCAGTACCTCATGAGACTTACCAGTCTTCGACATTTAGTGTTGTTGGCACCGCTTGGCCTGGTCCCGAGGCAGTGCTCCAACTGTCTGGGCTCTGTCCTTCTGGCAAGTTTGGATCCATGTTCGGCTGCCACATATTCGAATGTCCCTGAAAACCTTGGGGCATCATCCCGTTCCCTCGTTGCTGATACTGTCCAGCTTGTGGGTTATGTATCCCACCTTGTCCGTTATTCGGAGGTACTGAGCCCATTGCATTGTGATCGAGATTGGAGTGTGTTTGTGTTGGTGACAGGTTAGGGAAAGCTGGCATGGCAGCACTATCCGGGAATAACTGGTCAGGCTGGAAGTTTTCCCAAAGGGACTGTGATAAGTTTGGAGAATTCCTCGTGACAAGATAGAGGTCAGGAGGTGTTGGTGGTACGGAGAATGATGGGTTGAAAGGTGTTGCTGGCCGAGTTTGCGGGCGCGAGTTCGTTCCTCCCATGAACGTATCTGCTGCACTCTGTCGCGCGTTTGGTGATGTGACTGGTGGCGGTTGCATCGTGCTTCCCGATTCAACTTTAACAGCACTTGGAGTCTGAGGGCGCGACCTCTCATACGATTCTTGAGGCTGAGGAGTAGTGGTGCCGAAGTCGATGGCCATGTCGTCGTACTTCCGCTTCGGCGCCTCGGCCTGTCGATTCTGTTGCTGTTCAAGATGCGAGAGACTTTGGCGCAAGTTCCGGTGTCGCTTACCCTCAGCCCTTTGTAGTCGCTCTTCCAATACCTTATTACCCATGATGGACTCGAAGAGAGCATAAACCATCTTGCCAACAAGCCAAACTCGTGAGATCTCCTTCATGGCCGACATGCAGCTGCGCAGTCTATCCTGTGTCACTTGCTGGATCGATGGCACTGGAGACTTCATCTGATAGACGTGCATGATGAGGGCAGAGAACAGACTATACACAACAAAGGCTGGACAGTATCGCAACTGGTCATGTGCGGCGAGGTTTTCCACGATCGATGTGATCATAGCCGCCGCCTGAAAAGCGATATTGCGAGAGGGGTAAGGCGAAGGGTCAGGTAATCGTGATGAGCCACCTGGTGGCATATGGGCTCGATGGAGAAGACATAGCGTCGTATAATAATTCGAGTGTAATAACGCGGACCAAAAATGATGACGAGGCATCTCCCAATAGACGATTTTTGGGCAATTTTGTAGCCAGTCAGCTAAAGCCATGTCGCTGTGTGTGAGGTCGATAGCATTTCGTTGTCTTCCTTTCGATGCCACGGAATACTGTTGTGATAGGACCAGACCCATGATTTCGCACAATTTGACGTACTCGAGAAAAAACTGCACGTGGATGGGATCAGGAGGATACTCGCTTGCTCGATCAACCTCGTCCTCAATAAAGTCGTCTTCAGTCAACATCTCCACATCTGCATCGTCAAGATTGATGTGAACTGGGCGACCCAGAGCAACTGCGACTGAGCGATCGCGAGTGAAGAGGGACCACCATATGCGCTTCCACAGCCTTTTGTCTGCCCGGCTCAGTTGCGACTGTTCCACGGATCGATGCATGCCTGAGCCTTGCGCAACAATCGTCGCCACACGACTCCAATAGAAGACATTTTTAGTGACGTCTTCTGGCCCTTCCCAATACCAGCCCATCAAAAGGAGGGATTGAACAATTGTCACACGGTCGTCTTCATAGTTTGCATCGTACAGGGCCTTGGCACGTTTGTAGAAAGTGAGAGCAGCAGGAGTCGTTGAACCGTTGGCATCCATCAGCTGTGGGTTGTTGCAGGCCCGAGTACCCGCCAGAAGTACGGATTGGAGAAGAAGTAACGATGGTGGGTTCTTAGGGTCTCGATACTGTCGCATGAAGCGGGTGCGATTGATGACGGGTACGATGGGATGTACCCATTTGAAGTAAGCGTCGATGAGCTCGTCGCATAGTGATCGTGGAGGCAGTAGAAACGCCCCTCTTTGATGCAGGATGTCGATTTCGACGTTGTCAAGTTCAGTAAGTCGAGCTCGAGAGCCGCGGACGTTCTCAGGCAGTGGATAGTGCACAACATCTGCTGAGCCTTGACGATCATGGACAAGTAGAGTCAGATTGGAGGACTCGCCAAGGTATGCAACCCGCCCAGCTTCGGTAATGGGAGCGCGTGTAAACTTGGGTTTCATTACAAGGTCAAGATAGGTCCCACTGTCGACCTCTTCTTTGCGTGCTTGAGCTTCCGTCCAGTTGGTGGGAGGTGTGCCATTGTTGGAATGATATACCGAAGGAGCTCGCGGGGTGAGTGATGAAGTGCTCGAAGGGGCCACAGGGCGCGGTGAAGGGTCTTCGTTTGCATCGCCGCGATCGCTACATATCAAGAAGCCTCTGGTCAGCGCTGAGGATAGAGTAGAGATTGGGGGCGTATTCTCATACCTATCGGAGTCTTTATTGGTTTGGCTGCCAGAGCCCTGTGTCTTTTTGCGCTTCGGATTCGGGATACGACACTCGATCTGGAAGGCAACGCAATTGGTGCAGGGCACACCAAGGCTTGCGGCGTCGCATCGAACCTGCAGAATATGATGGTTAATATTGCTGTTTGTGGTGAAGTCGAGAACCAATTGGGTCGCTCTGGACTCCTATAGGCGAATGTTTGCATTTACCTTTCTGGCATGACAAGTCTGTGGAAGCGTTGATTAGCATCATGGTCTAAACTGTTTTCCCAAGAAGAAGATCAGCTGTACAGCTGTCGCGGATGTCGTGATAAAGAATCATGATGAAGTGGGCTGGAGCGCGCCAATGCCTCGGCTCATGTTGAGGGGGGCAGGCTCTCATGGGTGTCTAGGTTCGGCAGAAGACTTAAAAGGTGCTTACCTCGCATGCACGCGATGCTCGCTGTCTTTTAAAAGAACGAGTTTAGTACTTGCAACACCATATCGAGTATAGAACGGCGACTCACCTTCGAAAACTCACTCCGCCAGCGGAAGTCGATGTTGAGGTGCTTGGAGCGGGCGGAGCTGGTGCCGACAACTGCGACTCTGGCTGCTGCTGCTGCTGTGGTTGCGCCTGCGGCGTGCCGCTGCCTGACGACATGTCCACGTCCATGGAATCGGAAATGTCGGGGGCGAGGAATTGAAGCGGAAGCAGAAGCGATCGAGAAACGTCAAAGTCGGTTTCGAAGAGGGGGACAGGACGGGATGGTCGAGTTGAGAAGGCAGTTAAGGTAGGAAGGTAACGTTAAGGCAAAGCAGAGCAAGGCAAGCCAGGTTCGATGCGATGGACTTGCGCGCGGCCAGGGCAGGCAGACAAAAAGAAGCACTGACACGACACAGACACCACAGCAGTACCTTATTGTACTGGACCACTTAGCGGGTTTGGTTTGAGCGAACCACACCAAAACGGCAGGTCTGAAGATCTTTCGATTGGATCTGACGGGACTGGGCTGGGTAAAATGAATGAAACCCTCGGGTACAGAGCCCTTGGCTGATACCTCGACTGCAACCTCGAGTCTTGAAAGCGTTTCGACTTTGAACAAAGAAAAGTGTATAGTAGTTAGAGCTCTGTAGGGGGTCGGTTTCTATGACACCGCCCAGCAACAGCAAGACTCCTAATTGTAAGCAGGCGGATCGGTCGGTGGAATGTCCCCGCTGTAGTGGTAATAAGGGACTACTTTAGAGGATACGGAGTTCAGTTATTAGGGAGTTACAGTAGTGGTTAGCTTGACAGCTACCAACAATGGAATGGAACCGGCCGAGGTGCGCGTTAGCGGCGGGAGCGGGGATATCCATACGTAAATTAGAGATCTGCCCGGTCTTGAAAGTCGCGATTATGTACGGAGTATGTAGAGATGGGGAAGATGTTTTCCTAAGTAGAAGGGGAGAACGAGAGGTTTAGAAGGATTAATACTGCAGAGAATGACAAAGCAACTACCTAAGTATCGACCAACTAACCAATAATCAAAACGTATTTGTCTCGGAGCATGTAAGAGAGGAAGCAAAGGACAAAATGGAAAGGAGAGGAATAGCGGGAGTGTCGGGGGTGCGCGGACTCCTCCAGATTCTCAACTGCACTGCGGTTCAAGGGTGGCCCTGTAATGTCGGAGATGGTGGACAACACCTCTCCACTATGGGCCCGTCTTCCGGTGCAAAGAACTCGGCGCTCAGTTCAGTTGAGGAGGGTCCACAGCTGTATGGAACTTGTTCCGCAACCCGTGTCAGTTGCTGATTGATGCCGTATCAAGTGCAATCCCCGAGAGAGAGGGCAAAGTAATTCCTAGACACGACGATTTATGAATGTCACAGTACAGCACAAGGCCAGGCAAGATTCAGAGACATCTTCACATCAACCAAGCTGATGAATCTTGCTTGATATCGTTCATGTGAAAGCCTTGTCATCTCACATCCTTGATATTCAACTACCTTATTAGATCCAGGAGAACATGGTTGGCAATGGAGATCATCCGAGATTGAATCCTTCTCATTAAAACCCAGCCCCCATGATCCATCTCTGGAACACTTATCACCTAGAACTGCGGCGTGAGCGCGTGACCTGTCTCTCGGAGCGCGTGCCTGTGTTCAGAATTCAAGGAGGTGCAGTCTGTTAATGTTTCGCGCCTAAAAAGAATTTGTGCATGAAATGAAGTCCCCACGAATTGATCGACAGTTGGACAGTTTGGATCATGATGAGACAGGCTGTCTTGTCGACGTCGTCATGGCTGGTTTATGTGGTTCGTGGCATGTGAACGTTTCGAGGACTCATGGCGGCGGCCCAAGTTCCTAATTAAGTTTGGTCTGGGCAGTTGAAGCAAGTTCACTAGTCGAAACAGAACAAGTTGTGTTAAAACCTGGGGAAGCAACCTTTTGTGAGTCTCTTGTTCGAGCTGAACAGTTGGTCAAAACTGAGTTTCCACGCGAAAGTTCAGTACCTGACGTAAAGTTCAAGGCTGGATAAAGATCTATGCATGCTCTATATTCCCACCATTCAAGGCACTACTTTTATATCTATCGTTCCTCGTTCCCAAAGTCCCATTTTGTTTCACTTAAGCTTTTCACATGAAAATGGTAACTTGCTGGTACGCCCATTACGGTGAGGCCCCCGCAAAATCCGACCCACACCTCCGGGCTTCCGAATCGGTCCCCAGATTCTTCTCAGCCGGCCCTTGCAACCTCGTTAATTCGTTGTGATCGTGATGGATGCGCAGCTAAACAGAATACATGTTGCCAAGAAGCCTTAGACGCAACCCTTTCATGACCGTGTCACCCTGGAATCCGGCCATCTTCCGGTAGGCTTTCCCTTCAGCCCTACACAGCTCGAGGCAGTGCCCCTGTTGACTGTCACATGGGTTCATGCTCGTATTCTATTCAACCCTGATGTCACTTCGCCAAGGGAATATTAGATATTGCTGGTGACTTGAAACTGTCAAGAGATTATTGTACATTGGACTGCCCTTTGCAGGAAGTATTTACTGCCCATGGCTACCCTGCAAGTGTCCTTGACGGAACCTTGCCGTTTGTCTTGGGCTTCATGCCATTCGCGGCAACCGGTTCTTCATGTTCGACTTCAATGCCGGCGATGAATGCTGCACTCACCAGCTCGAGTGCCGCGACAAACACACACAAGAAACTGGCGATGGCAAAATGTGTGATCGTTGAACCAATTTCCAGCCATGAACCCTCATCTTTGACAACCCAGAAAAAGTAGAGTGTCAAAACATCACTGACTGTGAGGACGACCATGAAGAGCGCAGATGGTGCAACACCTAATCTCTTGTTTAGAACTCCCAAGTTCGCTGAGATTAGGAAAAATGGAATAATGATCTTGAGAATCAGCAATGCACCCTGCGAGAAAGGATCAAACACTGGGATAAGCCTTGATACACTTTCCAAGCTAAACGATGAGATGGAAGCGATATTGCCGGTACTGAAGAAGGCTGACTGTAGTAGAACCATGAAGAACAGTGCTATCCGTGCGTCTGAGAGGGTCAATGGCCGAAATGTACCCAATTCACGTTTCTGCTGCTCGGCGACAGCTGTCTCGTTCTGGGCTTTGCTCTTTGAGAATGCATGTACCGCGTACTCGAGGCGCACCCAAGCCAATAGAGTAATGCTGAAGGCCACATAGAATAGGCCTTCGTACGAAATTGTCAAGATGATGAACGTCGGGGCACAGGTTAGGAAGATAATTGCAAGGCGATGCATGTAGTGGCTGTTAGGCTGTAGCCGATATGCCAAGGGCATGAGAAGCGACATGACTGACAATTGTTAGTTACACGTGTCCATGAATCAAATCCGATTGACTCACCCAAGACGACCCAGCCGACTACTTGGTTTCCCCTTGGAAGACCAAGCTTGGCTTGCAGTGAAGTGGCACTGGAGTGCGTGACGAGCATGGCAAGTACGATAAGGCCAATCTGAAAACTGCGTGAGCGGTGCGATTCTGAGATGCTCTCTAATAAATCAAACTTACTTGAGTACCAAGGAGCGTTCGACTTGTATGGAGACGCTTTGATTTGCTTTTGAAGGTGGTGAAATCTGAGAGAATAAAATCTTCAAGGACCAAGTATGCGAGACCGATGACAGTCATCAATCCACCGCCAATCAAGCTTTCTAATCAGTGTCTGCAACAATTCACGGGTTGAGGATAAAGCTTACATCAGGGATACGTTTTCGACCTTCATCGCCGGTAGAAGGGTGAAAGTACTCATAGCCAAGCAAGAAATGAACCACAAGAGGGTCAGGAGTACATGGGACTTCAAGAATGAAACGCCCAGCGTAATTGGCCAGAAAGCACCCAAGACAAACAGCCCAGTCAGGACTTCACGATGAATGTATCCAATGGCCTAGGACTGGTAAGCAAAAGTCCGACTAAACATCAAGAGGACTTACCAGAGATTGAATGATACCGAAATAGAGGACAACGTTGAAAATCAGTGCTGCAACCGCACCACCAGACTTGATATTGCCAAACAGAGCCTGGAAACCTTTGGCAACGCTGGCTCTTCGAGCATACACCTCTTCCCAAAACAAAACAGGGAAAAATGCATACAGATAGTACGCAGGTGGGGATTTAGAGACGACGAAGGATGAGTAAAGAGCGACAAGTACCGAGGAGAAGAACGCCGATCCAAGCAATGTGCGCTGAGGGGGAATGCTCTCCTGGACCACATATAAGGAAAGGACGGTGGTGGTCGCATAGGTCATCCATCCCAAATAGCCAACAGTGATCAAAGCACGTAGGAATAACCAGTCATAAGTCTGAAGGTAGCGAATTCCCTGAAGTCCAATTTCCATCAGAGCGTCTGATTCTTCAATGGCCTCCTCGAATTGACCAGCGTCGATCAAAGAGCGAATGTGAGCAATGCGCTGCTCAGGGCCAAGGTTCTCATTACTGAGAGGTCCGTAAGCCTGATAGCGGAGCTCTACGTTCCTCTTGCTCTCCTCCTTTATACGGTATTGCTCAAGAATGACCTGAGCATTGACCAGGGAAGCTTGTGCCTTTTCTTTTATGTTCGCAGATAGAAAGTTCAAAGGAAGTTGGCCCACACCGTTCGCTGGAAACTCAGCGCCGATGAGATATGACATCAACGCCGCGACGTCAGCTTGAGCAACATCATGTCTTCGAACATGGTCCAGATTCCAGTCTGAAGAGTACTCATCATGACCAGGGGCAATACTGTCGGGATGCAACGCGGGAGTGGCAACTCCCGAACCCCATGATATGAGAGGAGTTCTGGTATTGTTAGGGTGTCCATCGCCATGACTACCCCAGTCTGTCATGCCGTGGTCAGCTGTGAAGACGAACGCAGTCCGGTCATCGGCATAGAAGCCCTCGATGAGCTCGACCATCTCCTTCACACCTTGATCAACTACTTTTATATTGTGCAGGTACTCCTTGGAGTAAGGCCGGTAAGAGTGCCCAGTTGTGTCCAGGCCTAGCAGATGGAGGAAGAAAACCACCTTGTCCTCGCGAAGAGCGGTATTGAGGGTCTCGTTCGTCGCTGCTGCGGCGAAGAAGTCCTTGACATGGTCGAACACCCAGTAATCAAGCTCCGTAGCATCTTTGGAGAAATCCTCAAGCTCAGCTCCATATGCAAAGGCATCGACCCTTCCTGGAACAGCCCCATGTTGGAACATTGGCAGAATATCGGGACTTCCCCAACTCCAGGTATGTCGGCTGCGGTTGAAAACGCTATCGAAATTGACCGGGTTCATTTTCCATCCTGTCGCAACAGCAGATACATCCTCGTACAAGCCGGCAATGAGGGCCACGTGGCCGGGTCGGGATTCCGTTGGCACACGAGTATGTGATACGCCAAAGGTTCCATGCTCAAGCACTCGGGAGCGAAGGTAAGGAGCTAGCGGACGAGGGACGAGGTCTTCATCGGACTCGGGGTATGGTTCGGGGTGGGCTTGAAATGCTTTGTCGGCTCGCAAACCGTCACCTAGAGTGCAGCGACTTAGTCACACTGGCCAAATCATGCGTTATAGGTCAACTTACCAACAAATAGTACAAGGCGATCTGCAGGGGCCTTTGGAGAATCGTCTGTACGTTCAACATTGAACAATCGCATGCCTGAGACAATCGGGCTGACAAAGTAAATGTCGAAGATGGAAAAGATATAGACCAAATGGAAAGCGACCGCAATGGCCATGAAGCCAATGCGGCTGAAACCAGCCATGGCAACGCAATTGATATGCTCCGGCGCGTAGTTGCAAGTGTAGACAGTTCGAATGATCGACGATGGGTTGGTTGGTGTAAGTCAGGGGGTGGAAGACGATGCTATATCAAAGTCTAATGGTGCCACGTAAGTCGAAAGTGCGTTAAATGAGAGGACAAGAAAAATAGAAGCAACAAATATCAAGAGAAACAAGAGGCAGTGAACAAGTCCTCCTTGATCTCGTCAAACAAAGATGTAATGAGAGACAGTCTCCATTGAGTTGAGTTGTAGGTGGAGGTCAAGACAAGATATTAAACCGTGGCCAGAATTGGAATGACGCTGACGAGGGACGCGTCTATCCGACAAATTAGTGCAAGACCCCATCTGCAGGGGAAATACGCTAATGGCCCTGCGCTACAACCCCTCCACTGCTAGGTGCTGACTTGGCCCTGGATGGTCCTTCAGCTTTTACACGTGGTTGGCTGCATTAAAGTCTCATTGGATCCAAGCCTCCCGTCCCGTCAATGTAAAATCGAGCCCTGGTATCAAATCAGATCAGCCAAAGGGCGGGAACTTTAAAAAGATTAATAGGCTCAAGCGATCATAAGGGAAATGGTCCTGGAAATGTCAGCCATTCCATGATCACTAGTCCATGACCTAGCTCACGCACCTTGACGGATATTGGAAGTTTGCAACCTTGATAAACGAACGGTGTTGAGAAACTGATTATCAACAAGGTTCTCATTGACACCCGTACAGTCACCAGATCCTCTATCTAGAATCATTACTAATCTATCCTCATTGAGTGCTTGCTTGTACACGCATAACGCTGAAATAAGTCTTGGGTATCACTAACAACAGACACATCCTACCGCAACAACGAAAATAACATATTCTACTGTCTGGACAGGTCTTCTGCCAAAGATTTGCTGACCCTCAAGTAGAATTTTGGCGCTTGAGACCGCGGGAAGACAATTTCCTCCGTGAGATAGTCTGGAAGCATTTCCATCAGCTCGACATCACGCCCAGCGTCGAGCTGTGGTTGGTATGTGAATTGCACATCCTCGATGTTGTCTGAAGTATCGTCGTTGTCTACTGTGAGTTTGAAATGAAGGGCTGGCTATAGTCAGTATACATATGGAGCGAGACCATCGATCATTAAACTTACTGCCATTGCGCCCAGTCTGTATGCAATCGAAGGTATCTCCTATGTCTTCTTGCTTTACACCACGCATGATCAAACCTGTCATATCTGCGTACAGGTTTTCCTTGGCTTGTGCAATGGCTTGTGCAGCATGAGCAGCCTCCGCCTGTGCTGTGCGATTGGCTGGCCCCGAGGCTTTGATAGCGCTTCCTGGAACCCTGTTATTGGCATTTCCCGACCTCACAGCGGCCAGTTTGGTTGAAAGAGTTTTGATTTCTGCCTCGGCTTCGGATAAAGAGTTGTTCAGGCTCTCAATGTTGCCCTCCAGATTCTCAGCCTTGATCTCGCTGGCTTCCAGTTGCTTTCGAAGCTCTTCACCCTCCTTCGCCAGGGCAGTCTGTGCAGCAAGCTCAGCCTTAAGCTCAGATATAAGCTGCGTAGCAGCTGTGGAAGTCAGTACAATGCGCAACGCAGAGGAGTTCATGCAATGAGACTTACCCGCTGTTCGCTCTTCAGCTTGTTTCTTAAGTCGATCGAAATTCCGCTCAGCTTCTCGAACACCAACCTCACGTAGATCCCGATGGCGCATCTCGAGAGCCTCGTATTTCTTAGTGAGTTCACCTAGCCTTCTCCGCAATGCGACGTCACTGGTATCATAGCTGGACCATGACTCTAAGGGCTCAGTCGTTCCCACAACAGAGTCGCGATCTTCATCTTCTTCCGGTACGGCATCAAGTTCCATCACGTCTTCTGCTTGCGTTTCCGGAATCTCCTCAAAGGGTGTGGTTGGTTGTCGCGGGGGTCGACCACGTCGCTTGACAGCACTTTCCGGAGCAAGTATCGAGGTGTCGCCGTTCAGTTTCTTTGGGCGCCCCCGCAACCCCTTTTTCGTCTCAGTCGCAGGAACACTTGCAGGAACTCCAATATCCTCAAATGTGACCGTTTCATCTGGGGCCAGTTGTTTGGTCTTGCGCCCCCCCTTCGTGGCACCACCATTGATTTTGCTCGTAGTAGCGGGTTGCGCTATTGCTTCAGGCAAAGGCGCGAGCTTATCGGCGCTGTTTCGACGCGTCGTTCGAGGTGCTGTTTTAGTGACCTTGCTGGCCGTTCCTGGTGGTCGACCGCGGGGCTTCTTCGTTGTGCTCATGGTCCGCACGGCTGCTTGAAGCTCAGATTGATCGAACATGTCTAGATCGGGTTCTGAATCTGAAGCCAAGAGTCCAGCAAGGCCTGCTGCAGGCTTTGCGCGCGCGCGTGGTGGCATGGTCACTTGTGTCGACGATCGTGGATGAATGTGTCGCAAAAGCACGCGCAAGAGAAGCAGGTGCAAAAGAAAAATACCAGAGAAATAAGGACAGCTGAAGGATTGAAATTGAAGAATGCGCGACTATAATTGCACGGATATCAATGACAATTATTGCAAGTGATGGGCGGGGATAGTAATGCTGGAGGGGATAAATCCACATCAAAGTTTGGATCTTACTTGAGATCCTCATCGAGGTACCCATCCATGTAAACAAATGGGCTCAGAGACATCCATGAATCTATGGCCCGTGCTTTCAAACTGACACTAGCCGCCACTTACCGCTAACAACGGGATGTCGGGTGGGCATGTGCCAGCGCATTAGGTTCCTGCCGAAACGCGCATATTGATTGATCTTCCATTTTATTCTTCAAACACCCATTTCAGCCTTCAACCTTTAGACTTGTCAACGCCTTTCCAGGTGACGCCGGCAAAGGCAAATCTTTGTTGAACTGGAAAAACTACCACCAATTCCGACTTGATTATCGTGTGGCAGTCATCGCCCTCTTGCCACCTACTCTCCTTGCTATCTCATGCCATCCGAGTCAGCCCCTTGGCTGCGCTGGGTCCTCGGCATGGGGGAACGACGTAAGCTCGGCGATGTCGCCATGGACATATTGCTCTTTGCGGGCATGGTAAGTGCAATATTTCGAAATCCGCTGTTGGATGCGAGGGCATTGTGCTCACAGCAGTCTGTTAGATGACGGCTGGCCTATATGTGGCTCGAAATTTCCTCAACCCTATCTTGAGCAACATTGCCGACCCCGATAAAGAAAAACATGAACAAGCAAGACGCCAAGCCAAAGCGCACCTTGAGCGGTTAAACCGACACAAGAAGGACGGACTTGATTATGGAGATGATAGCGATTCGAGAACGGGGCCACGACCGGAGGATCTGGTCTTGAATGAATACGAGAACTTGGTTGCACTTGAGATGGTCCCTCCTGAGGACATCTCTGTTGGGTTTGACGGTGAGTGAACTTGCAGGTTGAGGCCTTTATGCCTTTCCCCATGATTCGCTAACAATTGCAGACATCGGCGGTCTGGATACGATTATCGAAGAACTGAAAGAGTCGATCATATACCCTTTGACGATGCCTCACCTTTACTCCCACGCCGCGCCTCTACTCTCTGCTCCCTCCGGTGTTCTTCTATACGGTCCTCCGGGTTGTGGAAAGACAATGCTCGCTAAGGCTGTTGCCCATGAGAGTGGTGCTTCTTTCATCAACTTGCATATCTCGACTTTAACAGAGAAATGGTATGGAGACTCGAACAAGATTGTCCGTGCCGTTTTCTCCTTGGCCCGAAAAATGCAGCCTGCTATTATTTTTATTGACGAAATCGACGCTGTCCTCGGTACTCGTAGAAGTGGCGAGCATGAGGCCAGTGGCATGGTCAAGGCCGAGTAATTCTACAACAATCGCCACTATCTAATTGACACTAACAAAACGTAGGTTCATGACTCTATGGGATGGTTTGACGTCCTCGAATTCTTCAGGGATGCCTGCTCGAATCATGGTTCTTGGTGCGACCAACCGTATCAATGATATTGACGAGGCCATCCTTCGCCGTATGCCAAAGAAATTTCCTGTCACGCTGCCAGGAACAGAGCAGCGACGTCGAATTTTACAGCTCATCTTGCAAGATACCAAGACGGATCCTGAGTATTTCAACCTCGATTACGTTGCAAGGATTACTGCTGGGCTCTCTGGTAGTGACATCAAGGAGGCCTGCCGAGATGCAGCAATGGTGCCCGTACGAGAATACATGCGGCAGCATCGTGAGAGTGGGCACGCCATGTCATCCGTGGATCCCAGGCAATTCCGTGGCATTAGATCAGATGACTTCCTTGGCCGCGAAGGAGGACAGATCAAACTGCAACCAAAGCGACGGTCGAGCGGTGTTGAGGAGCTGATTGCGGAGGAGCAGGACTAGCATGATGATTAGCAAACGATCCAGGCCAGCAACGGCCGATAATGTTGAATAGAAACACTCAACCCTGGCCAGCACCTCACCAGTCATTGCCCAATCAGCAGCATCACGATGTCTGCTTCAGGCTTACCATCGACTATACCGTACCACTCGCACTGTCCTTCTTTCCCCCACAAACTGAAATTGTCCGCCAGGGCTGAAGATACGACCACGGTGCTCAAGTCGGGGCCCGGTTCCGTCCTCCGGGGTTCCCGTACAGTGCAGTTCACTAACCAGGGACGCACAGCACGCGATGGGCCATGATAGTGTCTGATCACGTCATTTGGGATACCCCACTATGGGTTTCTGGGGATTCGATAGCAATATACCTTGTCCTGAGCACCGGCAGCCGGCATTCCGCAGGTATCTCAGCATCAATCGCCCTCCGTTAATCGGTCGGATGACCCAGAAGAATAGCGGTGGGCGGGACCCAAGCCGTCACAGTGGTATGCGAGCAGCACTATAGAGCCCTAGGGGTCACTGAAAGATGGTGCAAGATCCCCTGTAATTGGCGCTGCAGATGCCCTTGTACAGAAACACGGCACTCCCATTGCGTAGTTCATCCAGTGCAGATAATGAGTTTTGAGTTTGCAGTCCATCTTCTCCAGCCCAGACCGCCGACAGCGGGAATGACTCCCCGACTCCCGAGCGACCCTTCTCCTCCAAGCTCTGACTCGGCAAGTCTTCACCTCTCCCCTCTAGAAACTCTTCAATTCCTCTCTCTTCAATCATTCTTCAATTGTATTTGAGTTTCGCTTTTGTCGCATAAACTCTGTTGCGATTTCTCTCTAGCGCCCGCCCCTCCTCCGACCAAGCTAGAACCATTCTCCCCGCCATCCATCACCTCTGTATACAACTTGACTTCGACACATACGCTGCGACTAAATTTATCGAGAATGTCCGCCCCTTCGCCCACTGACTCTGGCAAGTCAGCCAACCCTCTCAAGCGAATTGACAATGAGGGACATGATCTCCCTCCATCTCCCGCTCCGTCAAGCCCTCGCAATGGTCGCAAACGCTATGCCCTCGCCACCGAACTTGTATACACAGATAGCAAGGACCAATATGGCGCCTCCAGCGTTCCCATCTATCAGTCTGCCACTTTCAAGCAGACATCAGCCAGCGGTGGCCAGCAAGAATATGACTACACGCGCTCTGGAAACCCCACCAGAACGCACCTCGAACGACACCTTGCAAAGATTATGAACGCTCAGCGAGCGCTGGCTATCAGCTCGGGAATGGGTGCTCTCGATGTCATTACTCGACTACTCCGACCTGGCGATGAGGTTATCACTGGCGATGATCTCTACGGTGGCAGCCACCGTCTGCTTACTTACCTAGCTGCCAACCAAGGCATCATTGTTCACCATGTCGACACAACAACCGTTGATAGCGTGCGGGCACGCCTCTCGGAGAAGACCGCCATGGTTTTGCTAGAGACTCCCACCAATCCTTTGATCAAGGTTGTGGATATTCCGTCTATCGCTCGCTTGGCACATGAAGTCAACCCCAAGGCTCTCGTTGTTGTTGATAACACCATGCTTTCTCCCATGCTGTTCAACCCTCTTGATGTGGGTTGCGACATTGTGTACGAGTCTGGAACCAAGTACCTGTCTGGTCACCACGACATCATGGCTGGTGTTATTGCCATGAACGACACTCAGATTGGAGACAAGCTATTCTTTGTCATTAACTCCACGGGCTGTGGTCTATCACCAAATGACTCTTTCCTGCTTATGCGAGGTGTCAAGACTTTGGCTATTCGAATGGAGAAACAGCAAGCCAACGCTCAAGCCATTGCAGAGTTTCTAGAGTCCCGTGGCTTCCGTGTTCGATACCCTGGACTCAAATCCCACCCCCAGTACGATCTGCATTGGTCTATGGCTCGCGGTGCTGGCGCTGTGCTCTCGTTTGAGACTGGTGATCCTGCCGTTTCCGAGCGTATTGTTGAGGCTGCCCGTCTCTGGGCCATCAGCGTCAGTTTTGGCTGTGTCAACAGCTTGATCAGCATGCCCTGCCAGATGAGCCATGCCAGCATCGACGCCAAGACTCGAGCGGAACGGCAAATGCCTGAAGATATCATCAGACTGTGCGTTGGTATCGAGGACCCGAATGACCTGATTGAGGATCTTTCTCGCGCTGTAAGTAACGATCATTGCGATATTGGGCAAAGCTAACAGACTGTATAGCTGGTTCAGGCTGGTGCTGTGACCGTGACTTTGGATGGTTTCCATGCTGCTGGCGTAGCCAAGGAGCTTGGAGCAACCCCCCTTGTCATTCAATGAGCTACAAAAGTATCGCGAAGAAGGGCCACGAAAGAACAGGCCAATCCAATTGAGCCTCAAGGAACATTTTGATTTTTGCAAGCGAATTCGATAGTCTGTTGATTACCATTTCTCTACCACCGGACTTGTCATGGTTCTCGACCATTGACGGAATGGTGGCAAGGGGAAGTTCACCGCCGTATACCGCCTCACCGGCATTTCTATCAATAAAAAGTAAAGGAAAAGAAAAGGCCTGTATTATCATCTCGAGCTGGCGTTGGCAGGGATGAACCACGGAGTTAGATTTATTTATTTTGGGAACCTGCAATAGGTTTGAGACAGATCCAGAAATACGAAAGATTCAAGATCGAACATACCCGTCTGCTGTATCAGAATCTCGTTGATGCCAAGCATTCTCGACTTGTCTCGTTGATCCAGGATGCAAACATGTAGCCACCTCCTCTGTCTCTCTTCCCAGGCTTTGGATGATTGTCCTGGGTCGATATGACTAGGCCATCTCTTTTAAGTGTGCTGGTAATCATGGTCAGTGCAAGCCTTGGAACGTGAAGAAGAAAAGGACCCGACCTTGTCGCTTCTCTCCCACTTATCTCGACTTCATGTGGCATCGCGTTCCTCCTTTTGCTGTTGCTGGTGGTGAGTTTGGTTTTGGTCAAGGGTATTGCTAGTTCAGAGGTCAGGCACACTGTCGTCCTCTCCACGTTTAACCCCCCAGTTTCTCGAGCATACACTCAGGCGTCTCTTGTACTTTGACAAGCGACATCCTTATGGGCTATGGTCCTGCTGAGCTTCGACCTCAGCTACTTACAGCACGTCCTTACCACCAGCCTCTCAGTTCATCATCGTCATCATGATAGTCTCGGCATTGATATCTCATCAAGCCGCCCGCATCTGGTTGGCGAAGCTACGCGAGACCTCCGACCTGAAGATCGCGCTCACGCTGCTTGGGGTATGACAGCGCATCCTCAGGAGAAGGATATGCCATCACATCTCATTCTACACGCATCACGCACCTCGACACGGGCCTGGTCACGTTGGTGTAACGAAATGTGCTCTGGGGAAATCAGAACCAAAGCCGTATAGATATAGGGGTGACACAGGCGACGGCGGTCGCACGGAGTACTTGATGGTCAGAGTCGGGAGTTGATAGCCTTGGTGTGATTTCTGAGAGTGAATGAGAAAAGAGTGAAGAGTGAAGAGATATCAAAACACTTTCAGCGACACCAACTGAGAGTGAAATGGCTGTTGTTAAATGGCAATGTAACACCAAACATCATATTCCAGCAGGACAATATACATACCTAAAACAAAGGTTCAGGAATCCCCGTCTCATACTCTTAATCTCGCGATAGCCTCATCATAGCACAGTGAGGTACGCCACATAATATAGTATTGCCCTGAGACTATCCCCTGGCGCCTCTTCTGGTGAAGCACAACACAAACATCGCCTCGATAGCCATACAGGTCAAGCTGCCAGGTATTCTTTATCAGTTATCTAGACTCACCCACGTGCCAGGGCACGCTTGATCTTGCTCGTCGAACTCTCCTGCCCCCTTGTCCAGTGTTACACGACTGTGAAGGTGGATGTAATCAGATGAAGTAATGGCTCATTTGATATATAATCTCCGTAGCTCACTCCTGATTCGAGGTAAGTCCTGTCTTCCTGTTTTCCTGTCTACTATGTCTCATTGCATCTGTCACTTGTAGGTTGGTCCCCGAGACCTGCATTGAGATGTCTGGGGTTCGTTCCTACATGGCTCACCGGTGAAGGAATACGTGGATTTTAACCATCAGCTCAGTAGGCACCATGCGGAGTGTTACGCTCCGAAACATGCTCACGACTCATATTAGACCCTGAGTACAATTGTTCTTTATTCATATAAGAAACAACAAACTTAAACACAGTCTGCCAAGCTAAATATATACAAGCGCTCCCTCAAAACTCCGCCAAACGCATATCACAGCTCAAGAAAAGTCAAAACGGTCGGGAAGGACAACAGGCGCCACCAAAGTCCACGTATACATGCCGTAGCAAACCCAGGCACTGACAATCTTGACCCAGCTCGCAGCGTAGGTGCGGCCAACGGTCGCAAAGTCACCATCCTTGGTAGATTCGTCAAAGTTCATGGTGAGGAGAGTAGCCACCCAAGCAGTGGCCAAGAAGAAGATGATGTGAAACACTGAGTAACTGTACTGGGTCCTGTTTCGCTCGTCGTCTCCTGCAGGGGCGTCCCCAGCTTCACTTTCGTCATCGGACAGCAGGGCGTCAGCTGGGAGGCTACCTTCTTCGACAGCTCGGCGCAAAGCCTCGGCTCGCATTTCCCGCCGAGCACTGGGCTGTTGGGTCACAAGTCCGTGCTCATCGTCGTCGGGCAACTGGATTCCATTCGAGTTGCCAAGTCCGAGACTTTGGGTTGCGGCTCGTGTGGTAGTGTAAGCAATTGTGAGCAGAGTAACAATTGCACCAATAACAATAGAGGTTGCTCGTGTCCCCTGTCCCTGAATAAGAGGGTTGCACTCGTTGTTGGGCTCCATTGACACAGCTGACATAGTCAAGTATGTGCAGTAGACAGCAACCATAGCAGCTTGAGCAAGTCCCGCCTTAGGATTGAACTCTTGAACAGTAGGGTTGACCGAAATGACCGAGATTCCGAGCCATAGAATCAGGTTGATAGTGATCACAGCCTGATTCATAGAGCATGAGCCGCGAGCAAAGAATATGTACTGCACAATAGTCATGGCAAGTGAACCGATATACATGCCCAGAGTAGACCCAATCAGAACGAATCGCCAAACTCTTGAGTCGGTATCCTCGATCTGAGCCAAGCAATACTCGGCCCAGTTGTGAGCTAGGTCAACAAGCAAGATGAGTCCGAGTAAAAGGAACAGCATGGCTGCGGCAAAAGCAATGTAGTTGCCCCAAAACAAGAAGAAGTTGTCAGGAATCAAAAAGGAGAGGACAACAAAGGCGAGCCATGCAATAACCTTGGGGCCCCAGTAGCCGTTCTGAATAGCAGCACGGGGGTTTTTCGAAGTCGCGACACCAAAGAGTAAACCAGCAAGGATGAGATGGAAGAGACCAAGCGCAAAATTAATTCGGTGAACCGCGAACCAGCCATGGCATTCACCAGTCGGACAATTAATCGTAACGTAGTCGAGGGTAAGTTTCTGAAGTTTCTTGATAGCCCAAGGCGTGAGCATTATCCATGCGATGATCGAGTTAACGAGAAGGAGGAGCGCGTATGCGATACGGGTTGCGATACTATTGCCGCATTTGCCGCAGGCGCTGCAGACCATGGAGCAGGTCGCAGCGCCGCAACAACTGGCAGCAAAGGAAGCAATCTGATGAGATTATTAGCGATCGCAGGAGAAGAGAATTGGAAAGGATGGGTAACATACGGTACCAATGCTGGGTACCGCCAGAAGCGGCAAAGACAAGAGAGCACCCATTGCGACGGCGCGCGATGAGGTTGTTGGCGTCTAGTTGAAGTCGAGGTTGGTGGATTCTTGGTATATATAAGGTTTCGTGAGAGATCAAGCAAAGCAAAGAGACCAGAATCGGTATCGTGAATCACCCTTTGGAATGGTGCCTAATCTGTCTAGAGCCTGTTGACGATGTTGGAGATGGCAGGATGCATGAGGCTACAATCAAGAGTGTCCACGTGAGATTACGTCGTCAGGGAAAGCCGAAGAACGGAGTGGGTACTCCGAATATGTGGCTTGACATCTATAATGTGGCTGTGCTCTCCCCGGCATTCGGCCCCAGTATCATGCATAATTACTCACAAGGGCTAGTCTCGGGATCTTCTTCGCGTTCAGTTGTACATTGTTCGTCCCTGACTCCCTGTTATCATTGATCAGTCAATCAACCTCCCTCCACTCCCGTCCCGACTACCTACCTACGTGAGCGAGCCACGAGATGCTCCATAGTATTCGTCTCCCCTAACTAATTCATTTGTTCCTGACCTTATCAATATCCGAAATATTCCTTTATTCCTTATCCTACCTTACCTTAGCCACGTGTGCTACGTTGGGTACTCTTCTTACATCAGGAGTTTCCTATCTCTCTCTTTCTGTCCTCCCCCATTATCATCCAGCAATTGGGTCAGCATCATCCTCACTGGCCAAATGTTAACTTTATCTTCATAGAAGCGCGTCCCCTCATCTTCAAACTACCTTAGATCATACTCAGTCACTCGACTATCATTTAATTAGCCTTATTTATTTTGTTTTTGTCGTCAAGATGCATCAAGACCAGCAACAAAGCCTTTTTCAGGCCCGTATTATCGCCAGCATTGCAGCTACTATCTTATCCCTGGCTTGTGGTACCAATGTCGGTCTTTTTTCAACAGCTCTATCATTGTTGAGTGAGGTGTCTAACAGCAACTTATAGTATGTCTACTCAGCTTGGGCTCCGCAATTCGCAGAACGACTCAAGCTGTCGTCTACAGAGAGTAACCTGATCGGCCTGGCTGGCAACCTGGGAATGTACACCTTGGGAATGCCCATCGGCATATTCGTTGACCATCGTGGTCCTCGACCTGCTGTTCTTGGTGGAGCTATATTTATGCTCTTTGGCTACTTTCCACTACATCAAGCCTACCATCGTGGATCAGGATCAGTCATGTTGATGTGTCTCTTCTCTTATATGACCGGCTTAGGTGGTTGTATGGCATTCGCTGCTGCTGTCAAGACGTCTGCTCTCAACTGGCCCAACCATCGGGGAACCGCCACAGCCTTTCCTCTGGCCGCCTTTGGTCTAAGCGCCTTCTTTTTCTCCTTCGTTGGCGCAGTCTTCTTCCCTGGAGACCCCAGTGCTTTCCTTGAGCTTCTCGCTTGGGGCACTTTTGGCCTTACTTTTGGCAGCTTCTTCTTCCTCAAGGTCCATCACGAACAAGCCGAGTATGAGGCTGTACCTGCTTCGGACGAAACCCCAAGTATTCCTTCTACCGACCCCCAGCAACTCCGAGCAGGCTCTTCCGACGAACCAAAGCCCTACCGCTCGTCTCGAGCGGAGGACGAACCCGGTATGTTGACTAATTCCAGTAGTAATAGCACCTACACCAGCACCAGCACCAACACCAACACAATTACGAGCTCCCACGCACCCGCTGTAGCATCCTCATCAACCGCCCCCGCCGACGCCCCAGATCGGACGGGCTCTCATGGAATATCATTTGCGCCTGAATTTGGCCTTGTGGTCGCCCCCGAGAATCCCGAAGACCTCGAGGTTGGCGAGACGTCCCCCCTGATATCTCGACCTGGACAGCCCCCTCTTGAAAACAGTGATATTAATAGCGGTGGACCTCATCATGTAGACATCCGGGGTCTTGCTCTCGTGCGCAGTGTCAGTTTTTGGCACCTTTTTGTCATCATGGCTATTTTGGCTGGTGTTGGTCTCATGACCATCAAGTATGATTAGCTCCCATCGCTTTTCGGAGTGCTCAGCTGACCATGTCTCAAGCAACATCGGCAACGACGCCAAGGCTCTTTGGAAACACTATGACAAAAATGTCACTGACGAATTTCTCGTTCATCGGCAACAAATGCATGTATCGACTCTTTCTATTTGCAGTTTCTTGGGTAGACTATTGAGTGGTGAGTCGCATTAGTAAACCCAGGCTTGTTTCCCCAGTTCTAATCATAGTCTTTAGGCGTGGGTTCGGACTTTTTGGTGAACAAGCTTCACGCCAGCAGGCTCTGGTGTCTTGTCGTCGCTTGCGCAGTCTTCATCTTCGCTCAAGTGTGTGCATTGAATATTGAGAACCCACAACTCCTCGGGCTGGTTTCGGGTCCATCAGGACTCGCCTATGGCTTCCTATTCGGCGTATCTCCTTCTCTTGTCGCCGAAATGTTTGGCGTTCGGGGATTAAGCCAAAACTGGGGCTTCTTGACCATGGCTCCCGTCATTTCGTCCAACATTTTTAATATCTTTTATGGCAAAATCTATGACCAGCATAGTGTTGTTGGACCAGACGGTGAGCGTTTCTGCTCAGTTGGACTCGAATGCTATCGCTCAGCTTACTGGGTTACCCTCATCTCCTGCTGCGCGGGAACGGGTATCACTCTTTGGGCGATCCGTCACCGACATAATAAATATCTCAGAGCAATGGATAAGGGCGACGAAGAGGATTAGGAGTGCTCAATTGTGGCACATGCTGAAGTTCGTGTCTTTTGCCTCATCCTGGTGGCATTCCACTAGATGGTACCTGGAGCTTCAACGGCGTTTAGGAAGGAATTCTCCTGAACGTAGGATTACAATCGGGACATTAGACGAGAAGATAGACTGGCGTTTCACTTTCACAATTAGGCAATAACATGAAGATTAACATGGACAAAGTCTCATTGGAGATTTAGATGCAAATCAAAGTTTACTGTTTGATGATTGATGATGCCTCGTTCACATATCCAAGGTCTTATTTCACAATCATCAAAACGAGGCTTGACATTAGAATTAATCCACCATCATGTCATTTCTAAGAATGGCAACGTTTGAACAAGAACCAAAGCCAAAATAGGCAAAGGTGACTGACACCCTGCAAATGAAGCCAGGCTCTTCCAACCTTCCCTGTATTGTGCCATCTACCCATAAAACGCCGAACAAATGCTCATGTCGTGGACTGGTGCCGACAGGAGGCGTACAACGCTGTCTATCAGCAGATGCTCAGCAGACGTTGATTCCAGAACCATGCAAAATAAATAGGTATTACCGGGCAAGCCCGCGCTGCAAACCAACCAGGAAGAATAATAATTCGTGAGAACAGAAAACAAAGTAGGTAGTGTATGGTTCGCGAAATGGTCGTGCCTTGTTGAAGTAATGACAATCCTATGTGATGATACGCACGAAAGCGTGGCAACAGGAGACATTATGATCCACGATATGATCGTGGTCGTACGAGTCCTTCATAAAGAAGCCTTAGACTTTTTGTGTTCCTCTGTTGGGCTACTTTCAAAAATCGCGCCGAGACCGCTTAGGGAGAAGGGGTCCTTAGTAGAATGCAACACGACCAGCCAAGCAGCAATGATGTTCACCAAGTAGTGAAGCATATACGCGTGAGAGATCCCGTACATGGCGGCGTAAAGCGCAGTCGCGAAAAGAAGCAGGCTCGTTACATAACCAAAAAGTCTACCAACTTGGGGCACCATCTTGCCTGTTGTCAGATTCTCCACGAGAAGGATGAAGGGCATTATTGAAAGAACATTATGGTGTGAAGAAAATGGCGTGAGCCAATGAACAGCCAAGTTGCGAATCCATACTGCTAGGATGGGTAGATTGATTGGGAGAATCCACAGCATTAGGAGCAGGACAGAGTGTGCATAGTGGTAGTAATTCGAGTTTGCATCCGAAGGGGCAGTTTCATTGATACGAAGAGCTCGTATCACCGTGAAAAGCTGCACCAAGCATGCCACCAGATAGGCAAATTGGTAGGGAATGAATGTCCAGACCAGGAACAACAGAATGGCTGTAGTGATCATACGCCTCTTGGGAGTTGACGGGACGAATGCAGGTGTTCTCGCTACACCATCATCTTCAGCTCCGCTTGAGAGGGGGAGTAGGGTTAGTGCCCAATAAAGGAAGCCAAGGACATGCGTGAAGGCTTTGGTCATGTAGTGAACCATGGCACAAACTCCAATGCAAACGACACCAATCAGGGGGACAAGAAACCAGAAGAAGGGATCGTCCGTCCCAATAAGAATGTCGTGGCGATGAAAGTCAATGGATAAGGGTGCAGCAGGCGCTTGGTACCACCATCTGCCGAGCCAGGTAGCTGGAACTCCTTCCATTGACATCGACAAGAGCGTCAGAGATACAAGCAGTAGCGGTATCGACTGGCGAAGACACAAATCCAGACTCTGTGAGAATGAGATGAAAACCCCTGAGCTGTCGTAAACGCGGAACTGCTTGCGCAAAACGAGAGCAACCGTTAACATAGGGAAAGCGGCAAAGACAGTTCGGTACCTCATGTAGAGCTTGCCGAGGCTGCCCCAGAAATCAGGCTTGATCTGAAGGTGAATACTTGAGCCGCATGAAGGATCTGTCCAAACTTGGAACGTAACCCCCTTTTCAGCCCCAGATCCCAGCGAGGGGGGAAGATAGGGAGCCACGCCATGCAAACTGACATCGACAGATTGAGCGTTCACAAAATACTTGGACTCGTATGGCTGATCAAGATATTGTCGGACCAAAGGGCTGAAGAGGACCTTTTCAGCTTGGCAATGGGGACTTGTGATTTCCAGCTTGTAGGCAAGAAGAGCTGACTGCAACGAGGCGATGTTGACCTCTGTGGTCAGAGGCCGGTTTGCAGGCAGGTCCACGGTGATTCCAGATAAAAGTAATTTCGCTAGACTAGCGTCTTCTTTCTTCGAAAACGCAGACTGATCGCTGAACTCTGCAATCAAGAAACTGCGCGTGCTTGAAACAGACTTCTCTATAATAGCCACAAATTGGTGATCGGGTAGCTGGTCGAGATCATATTGAAGGTATGAGAAAGGGACAATTTCTCGCTCTCGGTCGAGGTAGAAAGGATATCTAGACGAGGATGTGGATGCAGGCAGCAGAATACGGTCTGATGCAGCGTTCTTACAAGCAAGCCTTGTCGAGCCGCTATCATCGGTCGAGAGATCAATTTGGAATGGATACAGCGATGTGGCTTGCCCAGACTGGAAGGGAAATACGCTGCAGAACAAGACTTCCACCTTGCCATTTTCACCAGCTTCGTCTAAAGAAGCATCCGTAAGAACGGTGAACCGTTTGACCTCGGGAGATCCTTGAGGTGGGATGGGAAGCAGATGGGCTCGAGGCTTCGGCTGCTGGCCGATTTGACTAAGGACGAGCCGCTGTCCTGCTGGAAGAATCGAGTTTGAGTCGTCGCTCAATGTCAGAAGAGTGGTGGCTTCTTTCAGTGGCAAGTCCTTTTCCATAGTTGGCTCCATTCCTGTCAAGAATCGCTTTTTGAAGGTCTTCATTCGATCAGCTCGCGGCTTGGTTTGCGATCCTCGATGAACATTGACAATATCATAGAGAGTCTTGGTGATGACTTTCCGAAACTGGTCACACCAAAGAATAGCCTGGTGGTCCATACTTGTCCAGACAGTCGGTATACCGGTTGTGAAGACAGTGAAACCATGTGTCGGAGGAACCAGAGACTCGAGACTTGCATAATCTGATGGAACCACCGTGTCTAACCCACCACCGGCGATCGAAACCAGAGTAACATGCCACAGAGGGTTGTTGTTCGCCCATTTTTGCGAATAAGCCTGACGCCAATAATCGTTGATCTCATCGTAAATTTGAACTATTTGCCCGTCAAAAGTGACAGGGGGGCGAGCATGCGGTGCCGACATTGTGATAATGGTGTTGATCGAATTCGTTTGGTAATTAGGTTGAACAAGCATAGCTCTTGCGACCACTCCGCCCATAGAGTGTCCCAAAACAATAACTGATGTCGGATCAGGGAGATGGCCCTCTCGAGTTGCGCGTTGGGGGTCAGAGTAAAGCGACAGGATGTAGCGAACAGCTTCATTGAGATATTCGGCTTGGTCGAGTAGCGTCTGGCCATGAAATGCTGTGATATCCTCGTTGAAATCCACGGTAAAGAAGTCTAGACTCCGGATACCAGCATCAAGAGCGCCACGATCGTGCTGAAGGTTATTGTGAAAGTAATTTGCTGCTTCGGCAGCGATTGGACGGACCTGCTTATAGCTGCCTGCGTTTCCGGGGATGAACAAGACAGGGATGCCCAGAAGCTATCAACGTGCGAGTTTAGTTGCCAAACGAACGAGATGCTGGGCGAAAGACGCTTCGACGTACCTTGTCCGGTGGCTCTATGCCTTGTTCTCGATACAGATACAACGAATACTTGGTTGCAAAGCGTGTATGTTCCGTATCAAACTCGGTGAAGCGCACATATGATGGGCGCATGTACGACATCCGGCAACCCTTTGGATCGAGTTGACTGGTCACAAGAGACCTTAGGATACTGATAAGGATGACGATACCCAATGCAGAAGTGAGCAAGACAACGATGGAGAAGCGTGGACGGGGTATGCGTCGATTCGGCGACGGAGACTGCGTCGGTGTCCTAGCCAGAGCCATGTCGGGGGTGGATGGTGCTGCAAGAGAGGTGGGCTTCAGGGCGGTCGTTTGACGAGGCTCTTCGCGAGGCTGGCCGTTTCTGCCATTGCGATCGTTGGAGGGCTTCCAATTGAGACTACTCGGTCTTCGAGCTCGTGCGGGTGATGTGCGCGTTTTCGAATTAGGATCGGGGTCGGGAATATCGGAGTCGAGGGAGGATTCGTCACCGTCATCGGCCGACCCGGAGGAGCGCCTCTTCATGGAGAAGGCGCGTTAAGACTCGCCGCGAGCCTGAACCGAGGGGAGACAGAAATGAATATCAAGAGATGTTTACTGTCCAAGAGTCGAGGAGGATCGCGGCGATCTTTAGGTTGATTGGGGACAACTTCGGTAAAACGAGGTCAGACCAAGGCTGAGGTCAAGGTCGAGGTTGGAGGTGGAAGCTAAGATTAAAGATCAAGGACGAACGAGCCAACGACGCTTGCAATATTCGCTTGGCTAGGACGGACAGGTTCGGTAGGTAGAGCACCACGAGAGAAACCCAGCAGGGGTTTTATTTTAGTGAGGGTCGGTGAAGGCGCGATTGGAGATTTCGTAACAGCAGAAGACCCGTTTGCGACAAGATGCAACCGGGGGTTGTGGTGGTTTGACCACTTTCTAGACTCTCCAACATGGATCCAATGCGAGGTAGCGAATGAATATTCGTCCAAGCTTTCGCAACGACGAATACAATTAAAGAGAAACAGCGAGAACGACAGTGGCTGCAGCTAATTTTGAATTATTAGCGAACGAACAATTTGATTAAAAGCAACATGAATGTTCACAATAAGTTAAGTAAGGTAGGTAGGTAAGTACAGAGTACTATGCCGCATGCCGATTCCCAGTCCCTTCTGAACCCAATGAATGTGGGTGGGAAATTGGATGGATGTCGATGGCTTCTCCCACTCATCAGCCGAGTCGGAACCACTAAAACGTTGTGTGTCCCCTTTTTTTTTCCCCTTCCATGGAGGGTTGGCTTTTAAGCGCCACACATTTGGAGAAGCCTGCGCCATTAGCGGGAGAAACCCCAACAAGAAGCCATGGATGGAAACTGACAGGGAATTGGTCATCAATCACCTCGTCGTCTTGTCACTCACTGCCTCGTGGCAGGGATTTCCTGCAGGCATTTAATTACAGGCTCGTCAAACGTTTTCTGAAGGATCATTTGTGAAGCCAAGCTAGTGTATCTACGGATACGGCTGCTCGTGTTTTGAAATTATTATTTTTACAGCCGGTTACTACTGAGTCTGATGGGCAAAAACCATTATATCTCGACCAGCCTTTCGATTAATGCTCATAAATGGACTTGGATAGCGTCACAGTCACTTCATCCACCCTTTGCGCTGAGAGGCTGCTTGGCCTTCAAGATAAGAGCCAACTGCGTCACTCCAAATGCACGACAGTTCACAAAGTTCCCTAGCTCCGCAGCCTACCGCCAACGCCTCGTCCTCTTTAGTCCCGCGTTAGGCTGCAAGTAGTGCCTCACCAAGCCCGTCTTCCGTCTTGGCCAGTGATAGCTTCCTTGGACTCGGTCCAAAGCTTGGAAAAATAGAAACTTGACATGTCTTGCCCATCGAAACTGGGACGGAGAATCGGTACGTGCGGGTTCTTGTTCGTGGAGCCGCATCTTAAGTGGTTTTTATAGTACCTAAGGTAACGTAACTAAGCCTTCTCCGTCTGGACTCAGTAGCTCCACAACCTATGTCTTGTAAGTTACAGATAAACGCTTAGTTGACTGTCAATATCGGAAGGCTGGGAACACAATTCTTATCTCCTTCTTGCGTCATTGCTATCGAAAGCGAAAGCCTCAAGGCGCAACTCAAGCGAGGCTGTCTGATGCAGGCAGATCCAAGACCAGGAGACCTCAACCCAAAGTCCCCTATCGTTGTCCTTTATCTTCTTTCTGATAGCGCGAGGCTCACTATAAGTACTACAAATTCATAGCTGTATTTCGTTTCTTTGTTCCTGAATCAGTCTGAAGCTATCTCGGAGCGGGATTTTGGAAATGCAGTGTCACCCTCTCAATGCAGGCACATGACGAAAAAGAAATCTCATAGGTCGAAGCTTCCGTCTGACACAAAATCGTCTCGTCGAGTGCATCTAGGTATTTGGTCCTGTTTATACCCATAGCCAGGTACCTTAGATGAACTCACGGGATTGGCAACCCGTTATAGGCATATGTGTTAACTGAGGGAGCATCTTTCCATGAGCGGTTAGGTGGGTCCTCCATCCATGTAAGAGCTTCGTCCGACTTGTATTCATTCACATAGCACCTCATGATGAAAGATAGACGGAGCAGATGAGTACTTGAGTCTGATTTCAATTTTTTATCTGCACATCTACAAAAGAAAAGAAAGCTACGGTCTTGTCACAGCCTTCAAATGGTGCCGCAATCATAATCGCATTGAGGTCTCATCGCCCTTGGCTGCGTTGTTGGTATCGTGTTCGAGGTCCTGCGTGAACCTCTGTATAAAAAGGTCCACATGGCAACTATAAAACAGATCGATGGACGCACGGTACATGGCATATTCACAATCGCTCATATCATTATACTAACTTTCCCAGGTTCATCAGATCCAGTCCGGCCAGGTTATAGTCGACCTTTGCTCTGTTGTCAAAGAACTGGTTGAGAACAGCATCGATGCTGGGGCAACAAGCATAGGTAGGCATCCGATCGTTCCGATTGAACAATCCGTCGGCAGCAATAACTGGAGTATTCTGACTGGCCTTCTAACAGATGTTCGTTTCAAAAACCAAGGACTTGATCTCATCGAGGTGGCTGATAATGGGTCTGGTATCGCCCCTGCCAACTATCCATCAGTGGCTCTCAAACACCATACGTCAAAGCTCTCTTCATACTCGGATATAGCTACGTTAGAGACATTTGGTTTCCGGGGTGAAGCATTAGCCTCATTGTGTGCTTTGTCAATTGTGAGCATCACGACTTGCCAGCAGGGCGAAGCTCCTAAGGGGACCAAGCTCAGCTTCGAGCCATCAGGAGCCCTCAAAGGAACTGCAGTTGTGGCAGCTTCAAAAGGCACAACCGTTTCAGTTGAGCGTCTCTTCCACAACTTGCCTGTTCGTCGGCGTGAGCTTGAGCGAAACATAAAGCGAGAGTGGAATAAGGTCATCGCCCTCCTTGGACAATACGCTTGTATTCAAACCAATCTCAAATTCTCCGTGTCTCAGCAACCTACCAAAGGGAAAAGGATTCACCTATTTTCGACCAAGGGTAATCCGACGACAAGAGAAAACATCATCAATATCTTTGGTGCAAAGACGATGACGGTCCTTGTACCCCTCGATTTGACTCTAGAAATGCATCCTTCCACAGGCGGTCCAGCTTTGCAAATTGACCAAAAACATAAATCAAGCTCTAGGGATGTCCGTGTCGTGGGGCATGTTTCCCGGCCTTCTCATGGTGATGGACGCCAAACTCCAGATCGCCAGATGTTCTTTGTGAATGGGAGGCCATGTGGCTTGCCCCAATTCGCAAAGGCATTTAACGAGGTTTACAAGGCTTACAACAGCTCACAAGCTCCTTTTATTCTAGCGGATATTCAGCTCGATACCCACATGTACGACGTCAATGTTAGTCCAGACAAGAGGAGTATATTGTTGCATGATCAAAACCAACTGCTCGATAACCTACGCACTTCCCTCACAGCCCTTTTCGACTCGCAAGACTACTCAGTTCCGACCTCTCAGCTTTTGCCCTTTAAGAACCGCACTGAGAAGCAGTCAACCACTAACACGCCCTTCAAGCCATTATCGATCACTCCTCAGAAGCCTCTGGATGATTCCCAGCCTGAAGTCGAATCAGATGAAGACAGTGACGAAAGCAGCCCCGTTGCCAAGGTGCCACTTGGCGCCGTAAGGAGGGTTGGCGGGTCAAAATCATTAGAGAAAAACATTAGTAGTCAAAATCTGATCAGTGGATGGGTAGAGAGGGGGTCAACGTCGCGGCCAAAAGACCGAGGCACCACAGCATCAACTTTCGCACAGAATCAAAGTCCATCCGTACGTCCTTCTACGAGGCGAGAAGAGCCGAGCCTCTTTATCGGGAGTCCCTCGCTCTCTTCAGACAGCGATGAAAATGATGCTGGGAAGCCACTCCCTGTGCGGGATTTCAACAAGCAACTGAAGGTAAACAGTGTCACGAAGACTGGCTCTTCTCCCACCAAGAAGTCATCAGAATTGCTTGAGAATGAACCCCAGATTCCTGCTACGAAACCACTGAGGCGTGGACAGGGCGGGAGCTCACACACTAGCCCAGTGAAAACGCCACGGGAAAAGGCAACATCAGAGGCCGCTACGATAGTCATTGGTAACGAGATCATACAGGATGCTGCGAGTACTCCTGATCGCCGTGCGAATAATGTGGCTGTTTCTGAGGATGAAATGGAGGTTGACAATCCAAAACCGTCTTTCGGAAGCCGCCTGACACAGATATACGCAGCTGGCAGCGGCGCGACAGATAGGAAGATATCATTTCGTAAGGAGCAAGCGGGCCAGGGTTCTGATGGTGGGGAAATCTCCGATTCTGAAGGCACAGATACAAACACCGACAGTGACACATTCAACGCGAACAAGGATGGGAAAGCTGTCAGTGAACCAGCTATTCCGGTCGCTGGGAGCGATAGACCAGGCAAGCAGACGGAAACAAATGACTTGTCTGATATTACGCCCTTCATATTTGCGGGGGAACCTGCCACAACTGATCATAAGACTCAATCTCTCAAGTCTAGTGTACGGAAGAAAGAGTCTACAGCCCAACTACTACAACACCTACGAACGGACGAGAGCCTCATAAAGCTGGGGCTGGACTCATGGAGGAACAGCCTCAGTCCAAGTCAAGACTCTACGACTGTCGATGATGAAGTGACAGATCTTGCGGCAGCCAATGCGGAAGAGAAATTGTCACTTACTATAGCTCGCAAGGACTTTCTAAAAATGAAAATAGTTGGGCAATTCAACATGGGTTTCATCATCGCAACACGTCCTGCGAGCACCGGGTCGGAGGAAGACCTGGAGGTAGCTCAGAAGAATGAGTTGTTTATCATTGACCAACACGCGACAGACGAAAAGTATAACTTTGAGAGGTTGCAAGAGATTCAGACAGTACAGTCTCAACGACTAGTCCACCCGAAAAGGCTAGAGCTGACAGCACTGGAAGAAGAAATTGTGTTACAAAGTATTCCTGCCATTGAGGCTAACGGGTTCAAAGTCCATGTCGACATGACTGGAGATGAACCCGTGGGCTCAAGGTGTGAAGTGCTGGCGCTTCCCATGAGTCGTGAGGTGACCTTCTCGATCACTGACCTTGAAGAGCTGATAGCATTGCTTGGTGAGGAATCGTCCGAGTCGAAACATATACCCCGTCCCTCCAAAGTGAGGAAGATGTTTGCATCGAGGGCATGTCGTAGCAGCGTCATGATTGGGAAGGCTTTGACGCATGGGCAAATGGAGACGCTTGTGCGGCATATGGCAGAGTTGGACAAGCCTTGGAACTGCCCGCATGGCCGTCCAACAATGAGGCATCTGTGTCAATTGGACTCGTGGGATGCGAAGGGGTGGAGGGACGACAACTTACAGGGTCCATCGGTATCTTGGCGAGCGTACTTGAATGGTGAATAGTACTGTTCAGTAGCGGTCAGATGTGGGAGAAATTCATGATTTGAGACTTTTGTATTATCAAACACCAAAACTACCTAATAAACTACATATCCGGATATCTTGCCATGTCCCCAAACCTTATCCTTGCCAAACATTCGAACTTTGACGCATCCTGCATTAAAAATCATGAACAAACACTCAAACACATACTCCCGTAGTCTCATCTCCTTTCCGCGAGGGGGTTACGCCCATCAAGAAAAGAATACCGGTTCCCTGCTGCTCGGCCTTCTTCTACCATCTTACCACTAACATTACGTCGTCCATATGCCGTAGAAGTGTTCTGACTGTAATCATTACCCGTGGAGACCTTGCGATTGTCGCTGCCAATCATAATAGGGGGAGTTGCACTCTGAAGTTCTCCATATGATCTCGCATAAAACTCAGACTCTGGTTGAATAGAGCTCTGACGGTTGCGGGGAGCCAAAGCTGGCTTCTCATCAGCGATATCCCTGCTCGCACTGACACGTCTCGCGTTTGTGCTGATATCGGTCAATGAGTTCTTGAACGGGAAGAAGGGTGTCTTGGCGCGAGGAGGGGATTTGCGTTCTTGCTGTGCAGCAGGGGGGTTCAGGCGAAGGGGATGAGGACGAAGCTCATCACCATTGACGCCAAGGTCGTAAGATGGGTTGTTTTCATCACCATATTCGGAATCAGAATCGTCATGAGCGTATCGTTGAGCCAATGCCTCATATGACTTGTTCTCGCGGTTTGCAGCACTTGTCTTTGCCGCTTCCATTTCACGGTTTCGTTGATTCGTTCGAGAGATGAGTGAGTCGGTAGGCATCCAGGTCTCGGTGAATCTAGCCGGGCGAGGTTGACTATGCCTGTTGTAGCTGCTAGATGGGCGAGATCCTGCCTGGTCGTCGAGGGGAATCTCGCTATAGGCATCGTGGTAAATTGAACGGGTAGCAGTAGTTCGTGTGGTGGCCCTTGAAGCAGCCGAATCGCGACGCTCACGACGAGGGCTTCCAGGGCCTCTCTGGTACTGTGGAGGTGGCGGGAACTTGGTGCGGGAGTCTCGAGTTCCAATTGTCGTGCTCGATCCGTTGCGAGTATGGGTGAAAGGAATGGCGCGCGGTGCTTCAATGCCGTCATGAATACCTTCTTGAGGCACGAGAGATTCCCGGCGAGCGCTTCGGGGCGTCGACAGGCGGGCATCACTGTCCATGGTGCTAGCAGTCATCACCGACGACTTGTTCCTCTTGTGCATTGGTCGAGCAGTCAAGTGACTCTCAAGAGGGTTCATATCAGGAGGCATCAGGCTGATCTTGCGGAACATGAAGCCCAGCCAACCAGCAATCGCTAAGCTGATGAGATGGAGACCACCGGCTGCAACGAAGGTGTAGAAAAGAACAGGCTTGAAGGTATTCATGAGCGACTGGTCCGAGAGGCGGGTGATCCAGGCTTCACTCTTGGTGCGCACTGATAGGGCACCAAAGGCGTAGAGAGGGGCGACACCAAGGTCGGTGACGCCGCAAAAGAGCTGATAGGATGCAGAAGATGCAGGCGATCGTCCTGCGGCGTCACGGGAGAGATGGTAAATTCCGTAGATGCAGTGTAATATCACGACGCCAGGCTACATCATGAGTCAGTTACAGCTTGCAAACATTGTGAGAGGGTAGGTTCTTACGGTAATTCTCATAACCCAGCCCTCCAGACTGGGTACCTTGTCAATCAGGATCATCAGCGCAAGCAGTCCAAGAGCTGATACCAGCTGCAATACGCGCAGCCCGGACTGAACATGACGGAGCCATTTGATGAAGCTCTTACTGCGCGGGCTCATAGAAGCATACTCGTTAGTCCTATAGGTAAGAACCTCATGCATACTGAGGAATAGTTAGCATTGAGATCCGGCGCTGAGACAATGCCACAGCACTCACTCAGGATGTCTGTTGAAAGACACAAGCGGTCCATCGGGCTTCTTTCGCGGCTTGGGAGGTTCCCAGCTTGCTCTTGTGACAGCCTTGGGATCAAACTTGGGCTCCGGGAAGCGCGAGTCGCTGTGGACGGCGCTGTAAAGGAAAGGCGCTTGCGACGGAGCCATGCCTGTAGTCGCAGCGCGATGCGCTTGAAGTTGCGCGATAGTAAATTGTTGGCTGTATTGTGCGCCTCGTGCTGGAATGAAGACAATAAGATATGGGCGGGGAATGGACGTTTGTTAAATCACGCACGACAGGCGAGTCGTTATAATGAGATTGTTATCCGAGAAACTGGGGAGCCGAGAGAGGGTCTTGGATTTGGGGTTGAGAACAATGGTGTCGCATGTCTCTGACGAAACTTGTGTACATGGGGCGGGCCGTGTTGGCACAGCAACGTGACGTCTGCCGCATTCTGCAAGCCGACGCCGCATCGGAGGTCGGACCCTGGCCAAGACCGGTCGGTGATAGACCCGTTATTCCTTGAATGGATAAAGAGTCACTTCTCAGTCGTTCTCTGACTGAGGTACAACATCGAAACACCATCACCAGCCGTGAATGATGATGTGCTCAATAGCACGGCGCTTCCGTCGCCTCGATACAGTGCCTCGGGTTTCTAGTGTAATTTCTGGTCGATGTTTCTCCTCTGCGCTTCAGCAAAGTTCTCGATCTCCGGATGCGCCATTTCGCATGGCAGTAGTAGGATCTGGACCGGCCGGGTTCTATACTGCCTACCGAGTAATGGGGAAAGTGCCAGGAGTGAAAGTGGATATGTATGAGAGTCTTCCCGTACCGTTCGGTTTGGTTCGTCATGGCGTTGCTCCAGATCATCCAGAGGTCAAGGTTGGTTACCCTATAGAACAACTAGTAGACTAGAATACTCACATGACAATAGAATTGCCAAGATAAATTTGATGAAATTGCATCACAGCCCAATTTCACATTCATTGGTAATGTTTCTATTGGTCATCCTGGCAACTCTTCGAAGCATTGCACAATAGAGTTGCATAACCTCATGCAGCACTATGATGCTGTTCTTTTCGCATATGGAGCATCCGAAGACAAAAAACTCGGTATCCCGGGCGAATCGACCCTCAGCGGTATTCACTCAGCGCGTGAGGTTGTAGGATGGTACAACGGTCTGCCTGGATGTTCAGGCTTAGACCTGGACCTCTCACAAGCCGAGGAAGCTGTGGTCATCGGCCAAGGAAACGTTGCTCTCGATGTTGCACGGATGCTTTTGGAAGACATTGACGTTCTCAGAAGAACGGATATTACAGAGAAGGCGCTTGAGACGCTGTCCAAAAGCAGGGTTAAGAGAGTCCATGTAGTAGGAAGAAGAGGGCCGATGCAGGTAGGTCTCACTGTTGATGGCTTAATTATCACAGCTCTAACAGATGCTAGGCTTCATTCACCATCAAAGAGGTGCGGGAACTCATGAAACTAAGAGACGTAGGGTTTTTACCCTTCAATCGATCACTCGTTCCCGAGGATCTGAAGTCTTTGCCACGTGCCTCAAAACGACTCATGGAAGTGCTGGTGAAGGGCTCATCAACCCCCCACGAGACAGCTTCCAAGTCATGGTCTTTGGATAGCTGTTTCTCACCAAAGCATTTTCTTGGAAACCAGGATGCACCCTCCAAGGTGGCAAGTACTGAATTCGACATTACAGAACTCGCAGCACCATTTGACCCCAAGTCATCTGTCAAAGCCACTGGCAAGACCACTATCCTGCCATCTGATGTTGTCTTCCGCTCGGTTGGATACAAATCCGTAGCTCTGCCTGGGTTTGCTGAAATCGGTATTCAATTTGACGATCGTCGCGGCGTTGTCGACAACGATGGCCTTGGTAGAGTGACGAGGATGGTTTCTGATACGCATGCTGGAGGTGCTCACAATGAGAGGGTCCCCGGAGTATACTGCGCCGGTTGGGTCAAGAACGGTCCGACCGGAGTGATCGCATCTACTATGCAGGACGCCTTCACGACGGGTGATGCGATTGTTCACGACTGGCTATCAGGCGGTCGCTTTCTCAACGCTTCAAATCATGACAGTGTGACAGGGTGGGAGGGCCTGAGACACGACGCTGGGCCATCAACATGTCGAGCCGTTGCGTGGGACGACTGGAGGCAGATTGACCGCGCAGAACGAGAGCGTGGGCAAAAGAATGGAAAAGAGAGAGAAAAGTTCACGAGCACGGATGAAATGTTGACTGTCCTCGAATGATACCAGAGACGGGCACTTTAACTGTTTGTATATTACATCACTCTGTACTTCACACCCTGTACACCTAGATGCTTAGGAGCTCTTGACCTTCTCAGTCAGCTCAGGTACCTTTTCGAATAAGTCACCAACCAGACCGACATCGGCAACCTGGAAGATGGGAGCATCGGGATCCTTGTTAATCGCAGCAATGACCTTGCTATCCTTCATACCTGCAAGATGTTGAATCGCACCCGAGATGCCCACGGCCATGTACAACTGAGGAGCAACAACCTTGCCTGTTTGACCCACCTGCAGACTGTTATCGGCATAGCCACTGTCAACAGCAGCACGAGAGGCACCGACAGCAGCACCAAGGGCATCAGCGAGGGGAAGCATGACCTTGTCGAACTCCTCCTTGGACTTGAGACCACGCCCTCCGGACACGACGCGGCTTGCAGTCGAAAGATCAGGACGGTCTGACTTGGCCAAATCTTCCGACACCCACTCGGTAGGTGACTCGGGCTTGGAGTCAACTCCATCCTCAACGGTGGCGGAACCTCCTTCTAGGGGACCAGCAGCGAAGGCAGTTCCTCGAATGGTGATGACCTTGACAGAGTCTGAAGACTCAACGGTGGCGATCGCATTACCGGCGTAGATGGGACGGACGAATGTGTTCTCGTTCTCAATTGCTGTGATATCTGAGATCTGCTGCGAATCGAGCAGAGCGGCCACTCGAGGCATGACACTCTTGCCGAATGCAGTGTGGCCTGCGATGACGTGTGTGTAACCGCCTTTCTTGATATTCTCAACCAAGAGGGGAGCATAGCTCTCGGGGAGACCCTTGATGGAGAGTCAGTGTTGCGCGCGTGTAATTGGGTTCATGGACCTTTCCACCAACCTTCTCATATGCACTGTTATCGACAGCAATAATCTTTTCGACGCCCTCAGCTTTGGCAATCTCCTCAGCCACAGGCTTGATGTTGTTGCCAGCGATAAACCCGTGTACTGGTCCACCCAACTTCTTCGCAGCTGTGAAGGCGCTCAGCGAGCTGTGGTTGAGTACACCATCCTTCTGTTCGAGGATTGCCAATGTGGATTGCAGGCGCTGCCGTTGTGCGCCGAGGCTGTAGGCGTGCGCGCGCGCCATGAGGCCAGTGGCCCTCTGTGCCAGCACTCGTTTCGCGGTCGGAAGCATCGTGAGGGTGTGATTGATTTGTGGTGATGGCAATTCAACTGCCCTCTCCAGGTCCAAGAGTGAGTGATGTAGGTGAGGTAGGTTAAGTCGGCGACGGTTGTTAACGGCCCGAGGTCGAGGCCGCTTGCTCTACCGCCGCCATCGGCCAGACCGGGAACCGACGGCATGTGGACTAAAATGCCGAATCGGCTCAAGTGATATCCATTCACATGACAGCTTGAGTATCATAAAACAGCTACATTGATCTGTCTCCAAACTTAAGGAGATATTTGGGTCTCTATATTATGCTTTATTCTGTTGATCTGAGACTAAGTTTGTCCTACTGCGTAGGTATCATGGTATCGTAACGATAACCGCTAGAGGCTAGATCTCAGTCTGCGTCTAAATGTTTGAGAACTGCGTTGACAAGCTCGCGACTAAACCAATTGACGAGTACAATCTCATCGGGAAACCTGAAACAGCACATATAGAAAACAGTTGTAGCCTATAATCAGAAAGCATCTGAACTATCAATCGTTGGCATCTGGATCTCGTTAATGGATTAGCTACCACGGAGGGGTCAGTGCACAATGCTTAGCTAACACTGATACCACGTGATGCAGCTCGTTCCCCCTGGAACTGCGCGTCCAAATGTCACGAAGCTGAGGCCAGTCACTTCGCGCCAAAATTTCTCCAAGACGCGACCCATTTCATCGCCAGACTCCATCAACATCACGACGCTAGCGACATCGAATTCCCGACGACGTACGAACAATCATCTCTCTGATTCGTGATAATTCTGTTCGCCAAATATCGCACAATAATCTGATTGTGCGCGCTCGATTGATTCGCCGTCCTGAACTACCGTTCGCGGTCTGATCGCGGTAACCATAAAGATGGACGACTCTGCTACCTATGGCTCGCCCGGCAACGGTGCCTCGCCCAACAGCAACCCTATCCTCGCTCAGCCTCCCCTGCAGCCAGAGTCAGGTGCAGGCGACAGCGAAGGTATGTGCGCATTGCGATTGCTGCTTCCTCGATTAAACATGTCACTCACGGGAAATAGACATCCAGATGTCCGAGGGATTGGCTACTGAGTCAAACATCAAACAGGATAGTACAACTCCTGCGCCAGGTAACCAGACTATTTGAAACATGATGGAATATTTACTGAGACATCCAGCTCGAGGCGATGAGGAGATGAACGATGCGCCCGCTGATGATGCCAAGACGAAGGAGGATGGAGCGGCCGCTACAGATGGTCAAGAATCCAAGTCAAAGGAGGTTGTTGAGTCGGCTGCTCGCGACCATCTCATCGCGCAGACTCACGCGATTGTCCTTCCCAGCTACAGTACCTGGTTCGACATGAATGCTATTCACGAAATCGAGCGTAAAGCCATGGCCGAGTTCTTCAACAACCGTAACCGAAGCAAAACACCAGCTGTCTACAAGGATTACCGCGATTTTATGATAAACACATATCGCCTCAACCCTGTTGAATATCTGACAGTCACAGCCTGCCGCAGGAACTTGGCTGGTGATGTTTGCGCCATTATGCGCGTCCACGCCTTCTTGGAGCAATGGGGCTTGATCAACTATCAGGTAAGGTGCTTTGTCAACGACATTTTCAGGTTTTCTGACATCCAATAGGTTGACGCCGAGCAACGCCCATCACACGTTGGACCACCCTTCACTGGCCATTTCAAGATCATATGCGATACTCCCCGAGGCCTCCAGGCGTGGCAACCTTCTGCCGACCCTGTGGTTCTGGAAGGCAAGAAGAGCCAAGATACCGACCAAAAGGCTGCTGCTGCCGCTCCCGCTAAAGGGGAGCAGAACCTCGAAATTGGACGAAACATTTACGAGGCCAATGCTAAGAACACCCTCATTAGCAAGACTGAGGGCAAGACCAATGGTGAGACGCCAGCCACCAATGGCGCAACTGGTGCCGATGATGCCACCAAGACCCCCATCGCCAAGGTCCATTGCCACCAGTGCGGCAATGATTGCACTCGGATATACTATCACAGCAACCATACAGATGCCAACCCCAAGGCCAAATATGACCTTTGCCCTAACTGCTTCACTGAGGGTCGCCTGCCTGCCAACCATAACAGCAACATGTATGTGAAGATGGAGAACCCCACCTACACATCGACCTTGGACCGCGATGCTCCATGGACGGATGCCGAGATTCTGCGACTCCTTGAAGGCCTCGAGCGATTCGACGACGATTGGGGTGAGATTGCAGAGCATGTTGGTACCCGCACAAGGGAAGAGTGTGTTCTCCAATTCCTTCAGCTGGACATTGAGGAGAAGTATTTGGACTCTGAGGCTCCCATCAGTGCCCCGACTGGCCTGTCTATGCTTGGCCCCCAACAAGGACAGCTTCCCTTCAGCCAAGTTGATAACCCTGTGATGTCTGTCGTCGGTTTCCTTGCTAGCTTGGCAGACCCAGCCAGTACGGCAGCGGCCGCAAGTAAATCTGCCGAAGAGCTCAAGCGCAAGCTCCGCAAGCAGCTCGACGGCGACAAAGCCGATGATGATTCCCAGGCCAGCGGTGACAGCAAAGCCAAGAGTGATTCTATGGATATCGACCTCCGACAAGAGACCACGACGACTACAACCACAACTACGACGACCACCACAAAGACCAACGCGCTCGCATCCATTCCTCTGGCTTCGATAGGTGCTAGGGCTGCCGGATTTGCATCTCATGAAGAACGCGAGATGACTCGCCTGGTTTCCGCTGCTTCAAATGTGACACTACAAAAACTTGAATTGAAGCTCAAGTATTTCGACGAGATGGAGGCCGTCCTACGTGCGGAGCGACGAGAGCTTGAACGGGCAAGACAGCAACTGTTTCTCGATCGATTGACCTTCCGACGTAGAGTTCGAGAAGTACAGGAGGGCCTGAAGGCTGCCGCGGCTGTTGGAGGCGAACAAGGCGTACGACTTGCACAAGAAGCTATGAGCGAAGGAGACCGGTTGAGCTTCCAGGCCGTCCCAGGCGCGCAGGCCGTCCCACCTCCCAGCAGTGATGGCCAAATTAAGAGCTACGAGGCATGAAGGACGGAATTGAGACTGGATAGCATGAGCTCTAATTAGGGGAAAGCACTGTTTGGACACTTGGAATCAAAGTCACGGCGTCTGGTTGGTACAAGGAATTGAAGTGCCGGGATCATCACGGATCTCAAGCTGTGTCACTTTCTGTCACTTAATATGAGCTGCGTCTGCGCGATGCTGGTTAAAATGTGACGGATGAGATTGAAGCACATCCTTGAGGGTCTCTACAACCACTGACCAGAGACAACTTGGGAGATTCTTCAGAAAGCAACTTGGCCATTGATGGACACAAGGCCTGCACGTTAATCTAGTCTTCTGCGGAGGGTGTACTAGTACATGGTATAGATGCTTTGGTGGTTTTGTCGCAGCAGAAATTATTTGGTCAATGAACGGTTGGGTTGTAAATTGGCGAATTGGAATGTTTTATGTTAGCTGTTATGCTCTCTACCTATCGAGTTTTCTCATTGTGTGATCCATGACTGTCGGATTGTACTATGTATGTTGAGTTTTGCAGTTTGCAATGATTGATTAAGGTAGTTCATATTGTGTGTGCCAGATCACATCAATGATCGGGCAAACGGGGAAGAGACAGTATATACAGTGTAAGAGACCAAGTTCGCAATGCTCCGTATGACGATTTGAGGGCTTGGAAGATGGCAATGGACCAAGGGAACAAGTAACATCAAATGGAGATGAGCTCTCTCCACTTCCCCACGAATAAGGAAAACTGGGGTAGATTCAGGCTTTGACGTAGTGTCTTCTTATGGCGTAGTGGTGTAAATTGGTGGATTACTTGTGAAGAATGACCGGAGGCATGTGAGCACTTTAAACAGAGCAGAGTAAGCTGACTATGATAGGGAAATGCTTCGACTTTGTCCGACCCTTGTAGTTGAAACAGAAGATACCTACTTAGTCAGGCTGGAGTAGTTATTTCCCCAGAAGAGGCTCAAGTGATTGCCTCGGAGACGGTGGATCTAGAGATGCATGATTGGCTGGAAAGCGTATCCCCTGCCCCAGTCCCGTCGGCCCTTGAAAGTTCGTACCTCGGCCCAAGGCTTTTGAGGGGCGCGGGTGACGTCTCGGTCACAAGCAAACGTTGGGACGTCGTATTTGGCTGTCAACGAACTACTCCATAACAAGTCTCGCGCTGGATTGATATCAATCGTGTCTGTCCATCCAATCCAGTCTAATCTGGTGACCCTTGTCCCCTACTCTACGATTGACTCCATTCTGGAAGCTTGCCGTCTTCTGAGCCGAGGCCAGAGCAATAAGCGTCGTGTGCGAAACCGGCACTGTTACCTGTTCTAATATAGAGCCCCGACAAATATTTGTCGCATACATATCTACCCCAACTCTCTCGATTCTCGTCTCGACGTCTCCTACTCTTCTTCTTTGATCGCTTGTCTTTCGCGTTGGCCATGTTGTTGACTTCAGCCCGCTCGCCCGCCCTTAGGAACAGCTTCCGTAACTTCACCAAGACACGCGCTGTAAGTCAACCCCCTCATCATGACAACTACACCTTTGCTCTTTATGAGGCATCTTCACATGTGGTCGACAAAGAGAAAGGCATGGCAATCCATCGGCTATCCTCTATCCTCTTGCTGATGGTTGGATGCCGAGTCATTGGCGGGCGACAGGAACTAGGGTCCTAGGATTGCTTGTGATCGAATGCTCCACCCGCCCGGATCCATGATAGACAGATGGACAGGCATCATAGTTGCTCTTCCGCTCAAGTCGATCGTTTTCACCCATTTCACCATGAAAATCGTCTCCTCTGACTGATCAACGCATCTGACAATCTGAAAAACAGGCACAAACTCTCATCATGGCACCCACAAAGCGAGCCAACAGCTCCGCCGCCTCCTCAGGTATGCGCTATCCTCCACAGGCCTGAAATATTCGGACCCAACGTGCTGATACAAATTATGAGTAGGCTATGTTGAGAACCACTCCAAAGGACCCATGTTGCGATGGCAAGACTCCCTTCCTAAATTGCCCGTCCCAACACTCGAGGAGACTGCGAAGCGTTATCTCAAGTCACTACACCCCCTACTGTCTGCCAGCGAGTACGAGGCAAGCAAGAAGGCCGTCGAGGAGTTTGTGCGCCCTGGTGGTGTAGGCTCCAAGCTTCAGGAGAAGTTGGTGGCCAAGCGCGAGGACCCCAACACCAAGAACTGGATTTACGAGTGGTGGAACGATGCAGCCTATCTCTCATACCGCGATCCCGTCGTCCCCTATGTCAGCTACTTCTACTCTCACCGGGACGACCGACGAAGAAGAGACCCCGCAAAGCGAGCTGCTGCCATCACAACCTCTGCCCTCGAGTTCAAGAAGCAGGTTGACGCCGGCACCCTGGAGCCAGAGTACATGAAGAAGTTGCCCATCTGCATGGACAGCTACAAGTGGATGTTCAACGCTTCCCGTGTTGCGGCTAAGCCAGCCGACTACCCTGTCAAGTTCTCACCTGAGGAAAATAAGCACATTATTGCTATTCGCAAGAACCAATTCTTCAAGATCCAACACGAGGTTAACGGAAAGCAGCTCAATACTTCAGAGCTTGAGCAGCAATTCAAGCGTGTCTATGAGCTTGCCCAACGCGTTCCTGCTGTTGGCGCTCTCACCTCAGAGAACAGAGATGTCTGGACTGACGCTCGTGACATTTTGCTCAAGGCCAGCCCCAAGAACAAGGACGCTCTCGAGGCCATTGAGTCGTCCTCTTTCGTGGTTTGCCTCGATGATGCGGCGCCAGTCACACTCGAGGAGCGTGCTCACCAATACTGGCACGGTGATGGTGCCAACCGCTGGTACGACAAGCCTCTGCAGTTCATTGTCAACGACAATGGCACTTCTGGCTTCATGGGCGAGCACTCCATGATGGACGGTACTCCCACTCATCGCCTCAACGACTACGTCAACGACCTCATCTTTGGAAACAAGCTCGACTTCTCTGATCCCAGCATCCGATCCAACTTGCCCGAACCACAAGTCGTCAAGTTCGATATCACAAAAGAAGTACAGAGCGAGATTGATCGCGCAACCAAGGACTTCAACGATGTCATCAGCAAGCACCAGCTTGCCGTTCAGGCCTATCAGGGTTACGGAAAGGGCCTCATCAAGAAGTTCAAGTGCTCTCCCGATGCTTACGTTCAGATGATTATCCAACTCGCCTACTACAAGATGTATGGCAAGAGTCGACCTACTTATGAGTCGGCTGCTGTCCGACGCTTCCAACTTGGACGTACTGAGACATGTCGAACTGTCTCTGACGACTCTGTTGCCTGGGTCAAGTCCATGTCTGATTCCTCCATTGACGACAAGACACGCGTGGATCTCTTTCGCAAAGCCATCAATGCCCACGTTGAATACATCACCGCCGCTTCCGATGGTAAGGGGGTTGATCGACATCTCTTCGGTCTTAAGAAGCTTCTCGAGCCCGGCCAAGAGGTCCCTGCCATCTACCAGGATCCCGCATACAGCTACTCCAGCTCATGGCACTTGTCCACCTCTCAGCTCAGCTCAGAGTTCTTCAACGGTTATGGCTGGAGCCAGGTCATCGATGCTGGTTTTGGTATTGCCTACATGATCAACGAGAACAGGTATATATTGCACCCCAAATGTCCAATGGAAAATTAACTCTACTAACATGGCGATAGTCTCAACTTCAATGTCGTTTCTAAGGGTCTGGGCAGCGACCGCATGAGCTACTACCTCAACGAGGCAGCTAACGATATGCGCGAGCTGCTCACACCTACTCTTGAGCCCCCCAAGGCTAAACTGTAAATATACACACAACATATATCTCAGGCGGAAGGAGTCTCTTGCTGTTGAATGGATTGGCATACTGTCGCGGTTCAGATCAACGGCGTTTTTACTTGTTGGACAATGTACTCTAGACTTGACCGTCTTTTTGTGCGATGCCATATAGATGGCACTAGATATCAGAGCGACATGTTTTTAGCAAAGGCAGCATAGATTACACAACCAAACCAATGACGGATAAAAGTTCCAAGATTCTAGAAAGAGGCGCCCTTCACCCCCAGTCTTAGTTGCCATTACACGTCTAGATACATGTGATGCGGGCCCAAATAACTACACCACAGAAAATTGTCTGAATATCCTACCTATCCTACTCCTACATATGCGGATCCAAGGTATATGCCATCTGCTTTAGCCGGCATGGGCCACAATTTCGTTGACCAAGTCTCCCTTAGACTCGTCGTAATAGGAGCAGATTTGCGAAGGCAGGGGCACCTCCTTGTAGTCATCGTCTTCGCCAGAAATAACGTTGAGGTTGACGCCCGCTGATTTGCTGGTGAAAACCTTGGTTCCTATGCTCTCCTTGCTGAAGTAGATTTGGGCACTGTCGACCTGATCCAACATGACGGTTGGGATAGTGCCCATAACCTGAAGAGCAAAGTTGTTGGCTTTGACTACATCGACTGTCGAAACAAGGGTATCAACGATCAAGGACAGACGGGTAGAATTCTCGACTGTGACCTGGTTGGCCTTGCCCCTGACAATGATGGTGGTGTTGTTGCAACGGCTGATGAGAACCGAGTGTGTAAGTGAGGCCTCAATCTCAATTGGCTCGGCCTCCTTCTCGTAGTTTTCCTGGTAAAGTTAACAACATGCTACAATACTTTTCCCACATAGAACATACAATAGTCCACTTATTGCCCTCTAGCTCCTTCTTGGCTGGCTTCTTGATACGCATACTCTCGGGTTTAGGCTTCTTGCCAGGAGCAGGGCTCTTACCCCTCTGGCCACTTGAAACCGTTGAGCCACTGCGAAGAGATGGGTTCTTATGCGTCATTTCGGACTTGTCCACTTTACGCAGACCCTTAGTGACAGCATCGCCCTTGTTGAGCTCTGAGAAGACAGCCCCGAATCCACCAGATGATGCAGGCGCAGGAGCATCATCTGTCTTGATATCAAGGACAGGGGGAGGGCCAGGAGGAGGGGGAGGAGGTGGTGGTGGAGGAGCACCACCAGCAGCAGGTGCCGGGGCAGTGGGAGCGGAAGCAGGCGCAGAACCAGCAGACAATGACTTAAGAACTTCCTGAGCAGGCTGGCCATTCGGGTTCCATGGAATACCTGTTGGGAAGTATTGCTTGACATAATCGGCAAGGTCGCGGAACATCTGATAGAAGCTCTGAACCCATTCGATCTGCTTGGGGTCCCTGATAATCTGGTTAAAGGTGATCTGTTTAAGCCAAGAGGCTGACTTACTTATCCTTCTGCTCCTTCAAAACTCTGTTTCCAAAGAATTGAGCCGAGCCAAGGCACTCGTCCACGTGCTTATAGGGGCGAGTGTCAATGGTAACCCATGCAAGAACCATGATACCATCGGAGACAGTGCTGAGTTGCGTGTACATAGGGCTAGGACGGTTGGCGTCTTTGAGCTCGGTAACAGCCATCAGTGCCTCGTTGATGGGTTTGATGAGGCTCTCATATACTGGCAGATCAGGTCCGGAGAGGTTTGGCTTTTTCGCCTTTGTGGAAATCAGGAGAAACTTGCGCTGCTCCTGGAAACCAGATTTGACGAGCGCAGCCTAATATTATACCATGATTAGTCCCTGCCCCCTAGAAGTTTTTGCGTATTCATAATCCTTCAGATGGTTGCGCGTACCTGCTCAGCGACCAATCCTCCTAGCTGGTGGCTCAACTTCACATATTTATCGACGGAAGTGTTCAGGAAAGCATCGAATTCCTCGATAGATTCTGGCAGCGGCTCGGCGACAGGTTCGGGCTTCGCGGCAGCGGGAGTAGTGGCCTTGGAATCGGAAGCGGCTGGAGGAGGAGGAGCGGCTAAGGAGGGGTTCGGAGGTGAAGGTATCGCCTGGTTGAGAACGGCGGCATCGGCAGGAGGCTCGGTCGAAGAAGCGATATCCTCGAGGCGCGAAGTTGCAGCTTCAAGCCTGGATGACTTTTATCAGCGTCTGCGCATTTCGGACTGACAACGCAACGAGCGTAAAGAGCTTACCTCTTGATAAGCGTAGTCAGGTTGTGCATCTGACTATTAGCAGCCATGTTGGATAATCGCCCGTTGGGTTATTATTTAGTCGAAGCAGCGGACTGAAAGCGTTCTGCTCGAAATAAAGGAAGCCGAAGATATGCCTGGGCCCCTGAAAGAATAGTTGATCGGGTGGCAGCGACGTGCTCAGGCAACAGGATAGTTGCTTTGGAGGATTGCGCAAGACGGAACGGCGAGTAGCTTTCGAGTTATAGGTCGTAGGTAGCTAGTGCCAAGCAGAAATGGGAGAGAACAGCAAGCTTAGAGATTGAGTGATCCAATGCTGTTTCTTTTTCGCTAGCTATGCAAGCTAAGAGAGAGTTAATTAACAAACAATTGAATAGGTACTTAGATATTGAAGATGAGACGAGGTGAGGTGATTGGAGCTCGGTCCAGGAGGTTCAAGATCCAAATAGGGATGACTATTCCAGGGACAGGGGAAGCAGCATGTAATGTACGACAAATATACTTTATACCAGCGCCTCAGAGTGCTGTGGGGGTGAGTACTGTCTAAGTATATTTCAGAAATCGACCATGCGCTAAAGACTGGCTAACCTAGAGGGGCGTGACAAGAATTGAACACCTCCCAAGCTGGGTAAGGATCGCAACAGCTTGCTTTTGTCCATACAAGACGTAGGGAGGCATTCCATCAACGCCGGAACCGGGCAATCAAATGCCGACTGATATAATAGACGCAAACCCAGACATCTAGACAGGTACCAGACCTTTGAAGATTTGTGTGGGAAATGGGTTACTTAGAACAGTTGATGGCTGACTCGAGCTTAAATAACCTATGTCCAATGTGCTTTATTCTTATTATTCTAAAATCCCTATCACCCATCCTATTTTTATAATATAGTTCATAATATAGTATATCCAATGTTTCATTTCATTCATAGACGTTCGCGAAATTCGCGGAGACGGTCCTCAACATTATGTCCGTTCCAAGCCTCGCGGCCTTCAGCGTCTCTACCAATCGTTGGAACACCGACCTGCTCAATGGCGAAGCTTGCGGCAACAGTGGCCCAGGCTACAGCGTCCTCGAGACTCTCGCCTCGGGCCAGAGCCACACCGAGGCCGCCTAAGAAGGTATTCCCACCTCCCGTAGGATCAACCACCTTGGATGGGTCAGTGTGATAGGCGGGAACCCATTTCTCGACACCAGGATCAACCTCGATCTCTTCGCGAGCCACAATCCCATCGGCATCTTGGAGAAGGCCGGCAAACAAAGCCTCCATATCCGTATCTGGCTGAAGGCCACCCCTAACATAATCTTTTTTTCGTCGCTTGGTCGTCTTGGGGTCACGGCCTCGCTTTCTTCCTCCATTCTTCGCGATGTAGCATCCTTTCTCGCCAGCACGGATAACAAGAGAGAATGATTGCAGAGGCATGCTTGCAAGAAGCTGCTCGCAGGCTCGTTCTACAGCAATGGTAGAAATCTCACCTGTTTCTGGATCAAGTCCACTGTCACCCATGAACCCAGCCAATTCTGCATGGTTCGGGCTGCAGATATCGACAAGAGGTAAGCAGTTGGTGCAATTGAGCAACTCGTCAGGGGTACACAGATCAGGCACAGGCTCCCAAATGAAGATGGGTTTGGTATATGTCTCAGGGGGCACGACCTTCTTTCGAAGTGAGGTGATCTCGGAGACAAGATCCCTACATCGATTTGGGGAGCATATCAGGTGGAACGATCGTGATTTAAGCAGCGCTGGTGTAAGATCCTGGGCAGTCAAGCGCTTCTTGGGAGTCAGGTATTTGAAAGCTCGCTTCTCGGCAGTGCCTTCATAGCCGTTCCAGCCTCGCGTGGTCAACCGAAGCCCGTCATGACGGAACAGAGCCGAGGTGGACCAGCTATCGATGAGCGTAGAGAGAGAAGGCGGGAAATCTGAGCCCTGATCGACAATCCAGCCAACTGAAGCAGATTTGGGCGGGGGTGAGAACAGGCGAGCTCCAAGGGCCGAGTAGGTGCCAGCGCCACCAAGGATGTCTTTGACAGGCGGAGTTGGCGGAATGAAGTCGATATCATCTTTCCAGTCAAGTTAGTTAGTGTCTGTTCTGAGTAACGCAACAGTTTTATAGACAAGGGCGCTGGCTAGGTTAATGAATCTTCTCACCAATTATAAACATGCCCATCGTAAAAAAATCGATTGGGACAGCTTCTTCGCCTGACGAGTCGCTGGCCTTGCCCTCAATTATGGCCAACGGGGGATGCTCTGGGGATTTATCTGCTTCTGCCTCTGCCTCTGCCTCTGGTTCAGGTTCTGGTTCAGTGCCTGGTGCACCTTCATCACCGTTTTTGTGTTCCTCTGCATCTTCAGAATTCGTTTGGTCTATGTCTTTCTCTTCCTCTACAACAACAGCCTCCTTGCTGTCAGTAGGCAGCTCAATTTCTGGAGTTTCGGCTACATCTGCCATGGTGCTTGTGAGATATGGCTTCTCGCCTGATATCAATAGTGAGATAAGTAGACAAAGAAACGGCAATGACCAGTTGTGTGAAAGGGTGCAAGACAGGCCTTGAACCGGTATAAACTCGCTGTAGAGACACTGGCTATTCGATAAATAAACGTCTTTTCTACTGCCGAACTGTACAGTCTCAGCTCATAGACTGGTCGGGAATAGAAATATTCAACAGTTGGTGGAGTTTGCGGTCAGGGTGTTGAGTATGAAAACGAATCGGATCCTAAAGAACAGGGGTCCGGACGCTTAGGTTTGCTATACCAGGGTCGGTTTTTTTGCTGGTAACTACTGTGACTCTAGTACAAGCTGTGATTCAGTTATAGAATCGTTATGTAGGCTAGAGTTACCGAGAAAGAGATGGGCCAACTTTCAAAGGAACGGATGAGTGAGCAATTCTAAGTGACTTTGGATTAGGCGGTGTCCATGGTGGGTTGGGCATATCGGAACTGCTGCCCAGGTTGGTACACGTAAGGTTACGTACAGAACAGAATATATATTGTCAAAACTTATGGTTGCTGATCAAAAATGCACCTCATGAATTCAATCAAAGACTCTTTGTTTAGCACATCCTGGACAATTGATGCTTGGCTCAATATCTGCGGGAAAGGTTGAGTTTCTCTTATTCTAGCCTTTTCCTCCTCCTCTGGGTTCAGTTCAACCATAGGTAGGTAGGTAGGCTTATTGTCCACAAATTGGTCATAGCTCCCAGAATCAAAGTCTCGATTATTGAGAGAGGCCGTTACAGGCCTTGCGGAATTCTATTCACCTGGCATCAATCATTAACTACATAACTCGACCAACCTCGTGTTATCCATGCCGTTATCAACTTCATAGTAGTACCAAGCCTACCAATAGATGCACCAAAAAAAATTTCCCCAACGCCAGTCGATCGCCTCGTATTGCCGACACGTTACAAGATTTAGATCTTGTACACAAGATCTCCCTCTGTGAACCTGAAATGAATGTTAGTAAGTCAACGCGTGGATAATTGCAACAAAGAGACTTACATAATCTGGTTTGCCTCTCCCATTTTCTGGAGCGCCTTTGTGGCCTCTCCTTTATCAAATGCATCGCGACGGTTCCCAATCTTTTTATTCACTGCCTCCACGACTGCGTCCAGCTCGGCCGCGTCATCTTCAAACAGGTTTGTGTTGAGAAGCTGACCAAGGGCTGTTCGGAAGGTTGTCAGTCGCTCAGAGCTGATGGGAGTATCGTCAATTGCCAGTGCAGCAGCACCGCTGGCAAGGTCCTCGTCGCCATCCTGCGACTCTAGCTGGTTCGAGGATGGTAGCTGAGAGGCTGGAATTGACGATGCAAATGAAGCCTGCGATTGTGACTGGTCTTGTGTTCGCCGGCTAGATCGTCGCAATGTGCTTTGCGAGTCATCCTCAGGAACATCAGGTTCTCTGCTGGACCGGGCAGTGTCACTGGCTTCTCTCGCTTGGAGGCGACTGCTGTTGCGTGTAGCCCTCGAAGTCGACCTGTTTGATTGCGTGGCATTGGCAATGCCACCATCGTCATCTTCGTCATCACTGGAACTCTCGTCGCTAGATGATGCAAAGTCAACCGTTTGAGTCTTTCTCCGCTTCTTCCGCGATTCTTCAACAACTTCCTTGAAAAGAGCGAAGCGTAAGATACCCTCTGCAGCAGCCGCATCACGCTCCTCCACCCTGTTTGACAAGCGGGATTTGGCATGTGCTGTGGCAAGACGAATGATGGTTTCCAGAGTACGGACGGTCAAAGGACTGGTCCTTCGCTGGTTGCCCTCCATCTCGTCGTTCCGTAGACCGACATAGATATCAGCGATGCGATCAGAAGCCTCTTGTGTCAGAATGGGCTTGATTCTCGTCTTGGCATATTGGATGTACTTCTTCATGAATGGGATGCTAAGAATTTCGGGCTTCTTGTTTGAGCCCCGACCAGATGTGATAGTGACACCAGAGTGTAGCATTGCATCATACTTTTGGTAGACTTCGGTTGGCCCCTGGGACTCAGTTTGATTTGAAGCGGAGACCCCCAGGGACTGCCCACCTTGCTCACGCACAGGAGCGCCTTCTTCAGTTCCTGGCTGGCGATATCGGTGCATACGAAGGACGTGTTCTGACACATGTCGATCTCGCGTATCTTCGATGTCATCTGTGACGACAAACAGTAAATCGAAACGTGAGAGCAGAGAGTCAGGTAGTGCGATGTTCTTGTGAGGATCCTTGTGAGGGTCATATTGGCCAAAAATAGGGTTAGCAGCAGCAACAACACTACAGCGAGCATTCAGCGATGTGTGAATGCCAGCTTTTGCGATGGTAACAGTCTGCTGTTCCATAACTTCGTGGATCGCAACTCTGTCAACGTCTGACATCTTATCGAATTCATCGATACAAACGACACCACGATCAGCCATGACCATGGCACCGGCCTCCAGTCGGCGCTCACCCGTCTCCTTATCGGAAGTTACTGCTGCAGTGAGACCAACACCCGAGGAGCCACGACCAGTTGTCGCAATCGCGAGCGGTGCAGTATTGAGGACGAAACGTAGCAGCTGAGATTTAGCAGTGGACGGGTCACCGACCATCAGAATGTTGATATCTCCACGCAGATGTGTTCCGTTTTCGAGGTTCTTCTCCATACCACCCAGAAGCATGAGTAAGATGGCCTTCTTGACATAGTCGTGACCGTAAATACTGGGGGCAAGCGATTGAGAGAGCAACTCCAGAAGATTCTTCTTCTTGGCCACTTTGTTGATGTTACGAATGTCGGTATCGGTAATGGTTGCAGTCGCCACACCACCTCCAGACTTTGAAGACAATAAGACAACATTGTTCGTCAGAATCATCGTTTTGAAGAGAGCACTGTTGTGGTTGGTATTACGGTTGCCCAGCGTTCGATAAATGCCGACGAGCTGCACTCGGTCGCCGGGCTTCACACTGTCGACGAGGTCGTCGTCAAGAATGGCATCCACTCCGCGAGGGAGCTGCCCTGCAGGTGCTCGCTCGGGCATTTCCTGGATGGAGATGGTCTGATGGTCTCGGTATGTGCAGAAGCCATACTCTGTAATAAGTGGGTTACCGTCGTCGTCCTCGCGAGGGTAGACGCTTGAAGTGGTAACACCGTTGGTCATGGTCTGATCCTGGTACTCGCGAAAATGAAACATGTCTTTCTTCTCATTGTAGTGAACACTCTTCACGACCTTGGGGCGGATGAGAGAACATCGAGTCACGATGCCCTCGATAGAGACCATGTAGTTGAGGAGGTGAGACGATAATGTACGGGGATTGCAAGCGTTCAAGCCAAAGCTGCCAGCCCAAGCACAATAATAAATGGTGTCTTTTGCGGTTTGGTCAGGTCGCGCCTGCGGAATGGTTTGGACGATGTTCTTCAGGGCCTGATCAAAAGCCAGAGTGAAATCGAAGGGTTGCTGTAGCAGGCCCTGTGCGAGGTCCGGGCTGTGGTTGCGCACATGATCGAGATTAACGGTCAATCGACGCTGGTTCTTCTGTAGCATAAGAATAATATCGGATCGATAACTTCGGACTTGAGGATCATCTGTAGAAAAGAGTTAGCTAGGCACAACGACCGATCTTTTTGGAGAACGGGCGGTGGACATACTGGGATCAAGGAATTCCTCCGCTTGACGTATGCGGTCGCGCACGCCTTCATCTTGAAGCATAAAAGAATCCATGTCGGCGGTTCCTTGTATTGTCGTTACAATGAGCGACTTGGTCAAAAGTGATGCCGATATGGAACCTGGTTAAGGTACTGTACGGTAATCAGATCGAGGGGTGAAAGTAAACCAGGCGGGGCGTTGCTAGGGGGCTGCTCGAAATTGCTGGCCCTGCCCGCGCTCCCTTCCAAAGAACGCGTCTCTTTCGCGTAAAGTGGTAGCTAAACCTGGCCTCCAGAGGTGGCTGATGTGTGGCTACAATGGACCCTATTTCGTCAGGGAGCTAGTCCAATTTCCGTAACGACCTAGGTCCAGGTCTCAAGAGGGAGGTAACGTATCCGTACATACACCAAGCCTGCCCGTGCCATTGCCTTATGCTGGGATCCCCATGGTCCTCCACGCGGAGCACTCATAACTCTCAACCTTAATGATCTCTCCTACGACGCTTTTCCTATACTACCACACATAAGCCACCCCACTACCTGAACGGATGCTATTCACCGGTGTTCGTGCACAATGTCGGTCGGACTCTCTGGCAACGCGCATACCGCTCTAGATGAAGAAGCAAGGGCTGAGGTTGACGTCCTCAATTCGCGGCTCGAAAAGACGACGCAATTGACCAAGAAGATTCAATCGTGCCTCAACCGACTCGAGTCGACAGGGAAGAGTGTCCAAGATGTTGCAGGACCTCTGAACGGAGAGACCAGGCGACTGCAAATATTGGGAAATAGTAAGAAACAGAGTCCATGTCCAGCCAATGCTGACGGCTAACCATTGGGTAGACGTTGATTCAGTCCTGGCCGCCATTGACCGATTGCGCCAACCTGCAGATAGCAAGAATGACGAAGAGCAGATCATTCGAGTCGGCCCCGAGAAGGCCGGTCTCTCCAATTACCTGGCTTCTATCAAACGTCTAGGCAAGGCCTTGAACGAGATGAAAGCCTCCAACTTGCGCGCCAACCAACAAACGATGGCCGATCTAACACGACTCATCAAGTCAGGCAATAGTCAGCTGGAGTCCCATTTCGAAACATTGCTGCGCGCAGAGACTCCTCGATCCGTCGAGCCGTTGCACTTTATCACAAAAGACAAGCCTTTCCCAACACTACCTCAGGACAAAATAGCCCGGCTCGGTCTGGTCTATTCATATGTCATCGAGAGTCACCACAACGGATCCTCTGAGCTCGCCCATATATATGCAGAGGTACGCGGCCCATACCTCTCAACATCCTTGGCCAACCTTGCTGCCGCAAGTGTCAACACCGCCAAGAAGAAGAGCCCAGATGCTGTCTACCGTGCGGGGACCAACGGAATAGGGACCTACTCGCAAGCTATGGAGGGCCTTTTTGTCTCCGAATACGACAATGTGTGCAGTGTCTTCTCGCGTGAGGATTGGGGTGTGGTCTTCCAGTCAACTTGCCAGGCAGCGATGGCTGAGCTTGCCCGAACGTTGCGTGAACTCAATGCTCATATCAAAAATCACCTCAACACCGACTGTTATCTGGCATATGAAATCACCGAGATCATCTCGGCTCTTTCAGGCAAGCTCGAAACACGCACCGGAGAATTGAAAGGAGCACTCGCTGCAGCCCTGAAGCCTGTTCGAGAGACCGCCAAGTCGTCCCTTGCGGAGCTCCTTGACGAGACCAGGCGCAAGATCAGCATGCTACAGATGTTACCCTCAGATGGCGCTCCAATATCCCTCGTCTCGGAGACAATGCAGCGCCTTCAGACGATGGTACACTTTCTACGCCCCATCTCGAGCATAATGATATCATTAGGGGATGGCGGATGGAACTCCAACGCGGCGGCTAGCGGACGCTCGACCGATGCAATTCCCAGTCTAGCATCGTTCGATATAGGAGCGGATGGTAAAGAGATCTTTTCGCATTACTGCACTGATACTATCGAAATGCTCCTCTCTGGTTTGGACCAGAAGTCACGCGTGCTCATGAAGAGCAGAGCTGTTGCTGGAGTATTTCTGGCCAATAGCGTTGTCATCATTGGAAGAATGGTTCAGAACTCGGAACTTAGCGGGCTGCTGGAGAACAAACTTGACATTCTCGAGCAATGGCGCAAAAAGGCAACGGCAGCTTATACGGATGTTTGCAAAGACCTTTCCGTCCACCTGTTCGACACTGTACATACCAATCGTGCGCATCGTCCAACTTCTGGACCTGTCGACTCTACTTCGATCGTCAAGGGGCTGGGAAGCAAAGACAAAGACAGGATCAAAGAGAAGTTCACGCAATTCAACAGCGCATTTGACGACATGGTTTCTCGACACAAATCGTACAGCATGGAGCGGGAAGTCCGGCGAATGTTTGGGGAGGACATTCGCCAGAAATTGCAGCCTCTCTACGAGCGGTTTTGGGACCGGTATCACGAAATCGACAAGGGCAAAGGCAAGTACGTCAAATATGATAAGACTTCCATCGCCGCTGTGTTTTCCAGTTTGGCTTCCTGAGCATAGGGCAAAGGGGGTAATTATGAGCCTGAACCTTTAGGCACTATGGACGAGGACACGCTGATGAGAAATGGAACGACGTGTGCTGCTAGCCGACCTATAGCAGCAGTTCCGCTCTTGGTTCCAGGATGTTTATCCCAGATGATTATCATCAATATCTTGTCACCATCTTGATTCACCCAACCAACCGGTTTCCCCGATCTTGCCCGAGGCACAGTGTATGAAGCCTGAAGGATTTATTCACCTGCTATTCCATCTCCCCCCTCATTTACTGCCATGCTCAATCCAATTTCAAGTCCTGGCGATCCTCAAAGATGCTGGGCAGCCACGCGAATCAGGAGTCGAGCAAAAGTAATTTGAGAACAGCAGCGCAGCCAAAAACATTGTTTGGTCCTCTGGCCCGTTTATTGAGGCTACAGAGGCGACTGGCGAGTTGCAGAGTCATCAGGAGGGACACCTGGGACATGTGCCGCAGTAGTCGTGAGTTCCGAGATCGTTTGCTTTGCAACAGGCAGTACAGCAACTGTTGACAGGCAACTGAGATTCGACAACGGCCATGGTGAAGGTGCTGAGAAAGTAATTGAGAGTTTTGTGTAGGTCACTTGGCTCGTGTGGGGAGGACGATGTTATTCAAGTTGAGATGGAGTGCTTTTTGCTTCAAAGGCCTGAAGGAGAACCGATCAACGGTTCCGGAAGCTTTATACTCTATCCATCCTCAAGGGTCTGAGCCAGCAATGCCACGATGGTGTTATCCGTGGACCCGAAAGTGAGGCTGATGCGATTTCAATTCGAGTCGAGGTGGTCTTCGTATGTGGGAGGGACCGGAGATATGTGCAGGGGGGCTTTACTGCCTTCTTTCTACGGATGGATTGAAACATGAAACAGTCCCACCCCCCACGTACCTAGCGCGTCATCATGCAAGGTTTTATACTTCCTTCACCACATGCCACGGCGAGAATGAGAGCAGCCCTTCAACTGCCAGCCATAGAGGTCATCGTCATCATGCATGTGATGCAACTGTTAGTCCAATCTCCTGGAATTTGGCGCCACGCCAGTTGGGACTTGAATCCTAGTTCCCAGCAGATGGCAGCTGTCATCTGGTAACCAAGCCTTTTGGAGAGCCCATAAGTGGGCTGGCATTTTCACTCTCGTCGTCCAATATCTTGCATTTCCTCCATGTCTTGGGCCTCGGAGACTCCCGCATTGTAAATTACCTGGCCTCGCAAAGGCGATGCTGGGGCTTATTCTGGAGGTTATTGGGTGATAGCAACCGATTGTCGCACACTTCCCCATGATACTTAATGCTATCCCTGACAATGACAGGATACCACTCTCGGGCCTCGCTCGGGTCTTACCATGCAGTGGTGCCCGAAACCAGATACGAGCAAGTTGTTTGTCGCCATTCGACACAACATGTATATACATAATCTAATAAGTAATTTACTTAATCTAGCACATGCACATGCATCATATCCATCTGTCTCGCAGCTGCGCAACGCGGCACACCGAATTTACTTCACACGCGCTAGCCTGCTTCTCTGTCAGACCAGATCCATGTTCCTGTGTCGATCTCTGCTGTGATTTGAGGGCCCTTAATTCGATTATGACAAGTCATGTACAGACTTCACCTATCAATCTTGACACCACTGCCAAAGATCTCGTCAATCCGCGTCCGTCGCTCCCACACAATGACATTGTCCTCCCTCCGTTTGAAGTAGAGTATGCGGTGCTGCGGGATAAACTCCTCATCAGTCTGTTCCGTCTTCCAATGTTCCACTGCCCTCTCACGAGCTCCGAGAAAGCGGTCTTCGTAGCCAATGATGTAGTCGCCTGAATCGAAATTGGGGTCCCAGCGAAGCCGATTGAGCACATCAGCAGCTGTGCGAAACTTGCCCAGCCCTGGTGTCTTGCCCACAACCGCAGCTCTGGACCCAGGCCCTGTGCTCTTATGCCCTTTTGATTCCTCCTCAGCATCGTCGAAATCTTCCTCTTCGTCGAGCTCTTCATCGGATTCGTCATCATCTGTCTCGCCCCCATATTCTCCCCATAGACTCTGATCAACTTCCAATGTACCAAGATCATGAGCCCTTGCGACAGTTGCACTCATCCAACAGAACTGAGAGTCATAGTACTTCTCGTCTCGGCGAATCCTCGCTTCAAAGTCTTGCAGTACTGTCTGCATGGCCATACCCACCTCCTTAGCATCTTCTTTGTTTGAGTCATCGTCCCATGCAAGGCCAATGAGGTAACAACCATGATATTCTGCGCCAGATGTCTCTGCTCCAGCGGACACATCCAAGAACCGAGATGGCCAAATGCGTGCGAGTAGATGCTTCAGTTTCCTGTTTATATCTAGACAATGTCAATATGATACATCCTGCCAAAGGAAAGGGACGCGCTTACCAACTAGTAGCATAACACAGCGCGACTCAAGCCAGCCGATGAAACGGCCACTCTTTTCCTGCGACGGGCCCCAGTAATGCGCATCAATCTTGATGTATGTTTTGAATGCATGCAAAAACTCTGTAGCTGCTGGGGCTTGAACTGATCCTAGAGCTGTCTCGGGTTCAATACCGAGCAGCTTACCCCAGATACAGTCATCATCTGATAGCATCCTTTTGGCACGACCAAACTCAGAAGAAATGGTGGCCACTGTTGGGATAGACGCGATAGGGGCAGTGTTGAGTGCTGGGGCATGCCAACCGATCAGGCAGAGGGGTTCTCGGAATGTTCGGTTATATCTCAATTCTTTGTGAAAGAACGGATCAAAAACCATCGAGTTCTTCCAGTCGAATTCTGAGTAATAATGAAAGAATGTGACGACAATGTCGGCTGGGGTTACAGTTTCATTCTCGTAAGCCAGTGCTTTACAGACCGGTACAAGGAGGACGCTAATATGAATACCACCGAGGAATCCAAACTTTGCCGAATAAATACCTCGCGCCTGGGCCCAAGATTTGATGAACAAGTGCGCCATTCGATACTGTACCATATCTGGAAGTGAGCGGCGAAGGTAGAACAGATCGCGAACAGGCTTAAGCTTAGCAAGTGCCTGGAAAGACAAAGCAAACGCTGGGTCGCTGGCTGGGCGCTTCATAACTTCAGGCCATCTATATTCGAGAGTTAGCAGTTTCCCTGTTGAATATATACATGAGTCAATAGTACCTCTCAGCTATCGATGCAGCTGCACAATACTGGAGATCGACCTTGATGCCATTGACTTCTAACTCCAGCATGTTACCTGAATTGGCCTTAACTCGTCGCAAGATTCTGACGCCCAAGGTCGTCGCTCGCTTCAACCTTTGAACAGCCAATGCAAAGAATGTCTTTGAGCTGAATGGGCCAATGCACAGGCAGTCAATATCAGAAGAACTCGTCCAGACGCCGAGGCCATAAGAGCCAACTGGGACCACAATGAATGCAGGCCCAGATCGGGAATCATTCTCTGAAATCGAGGATGTAGCATCTTTGAGAACCATTTCGAGGGTCTTGATCGCTTCAACCCGGTCGGTCCTCTCCTGCTCATTCGGCAAGCATCCACGACCTTCCAAGAAGTCCTCCAAGCTCTCGCTGTTAGCCAAGCCAGGAGGAGGTTGTTGAAGTGCAATTTTCATCTCAGGAACACAAGATCGAGACATATCAGAAGGTGACGACTTTACCAGAAGGCATCTTATGCCCCAGTGATCACTGGCGTATGTGGGACCGCCCTGCTCCGGTGACTCGAAGGTTGTCTGACCAAACGTATTGAAACCATGCGGGTTATAGTGACCATTTGCCTTGATCAAGATCTTGTCATATCTCTGCGGTCTGTTATTCAACCCATTTCCAACAAGATCAGACGCCAGTGTGTTTGTCAGTGGGTCGAAAGTAGCGCCTTGCTCTCCCTGGAAAGAGTCTAGGACGTTCCTCTTCTCGTTAGCTATGTCTGAAGATTCGCCCGACTCCAGTCTCGTTGCCAGCCATGTATCTAAGAAGCCAGAATCCGAGATAGCCCGGTCAATATCTCGCAAGTGACGAACAGTTTGGGCAGAAATATCATGCTTTTTCTTGGCAGCACCAATGGTGTAAGTTGAAGTCGCAAGATTGAAGTCCCCAGCAATGATGCATGGATGTTGCAGAAAGGTGGCAGACAGATAATCGAGCATCTTCTGGACTTCTTTCTTTTTGGTGGCGACGGCGCCGTCAGTAAGCCCTTGGCTCAGATGACACGCCACAAGGATCCAAGGTTTGAATTTCTCATCGTCAACATCTCGTGTGCCGATGCCGGGAAACCGGGCCACGGTGCAGCCTTTGTGCTTCCTATGGAATGGGAGATAGTGCCATTCAAACGCAAATCTACTCAAGACGACAGTGTTCAGGAGGCTAGGTAGCGGCCCAATACCGGACTGATCTGGGGGCCCATGAGTGACGAAAGGATAGCGACTACGTATATCCTTGTTGGCGAGGAGGTCAGGAAGAAAATGGTCTGTGACTTCTTGGAGAACAACAATATCGGCAGCAGCACGAGCTGAGAGCAGATTTTCCACCAGAGCTGGATGCCGATATGATTGAGGAGGCCACTCAAACTCTGCCAATACATTATAAGAAGCAACAACCAATTGTTCAAGGATGACCTCGTTGGTATCCGGAGATGTGTTTGTCGACTCAGCCATTTCCCAGGCCCCTGAAGACTGGATCGAGTGATAGCATGGCTGGAAAGCAATAGTAGACATTTCGTCTAGATGATCATTAAAACTTTGAGGCGGTGTTATCCGATGGAAGGTTCCCGATTCAAGATCTAGAGTCCCCCAAAGCCTCATAGGCCGTGGTCCGCTTCCGCCTTGCGCAAGTGCGCCGTCGCGAATAAGAATAGCAATTTCTTTCACTTCCCATTCTATCGGTGCCAAGAGGCGGGCCTTTTCGAGGAGAAAATGATGGGGGGCAGCCTCGGCGTCTTCACTCTGACCGATGGTCATATGAGGAACGAAGCGTTCATTTTGAGCTCCATGTGAACGGCCAAGAGCATTGTAGATTATATCCCTGATCTTTGAGAGCTCGGTTGTAGTAGAATCTGAGTTCGAACCCAGAAAGATAGTGTTGCGATTTTTATGTTTGAAACAGTCAGCAACATTGAGTGCAAGATGAGGCCGATTTTGTATCACAAGCCCTTCAAGTGCTTGAGCTGCATTCCCCAGCACTTCAGGCCGGACAAATGGGTAGATAAGATTAACGTGAGGAGGCCACGCTGAATATGCCTTATCATAAAGACTTCTCAGGCGATCCACTGATAGCCAAAGTCCACGAGGAGGGATAACACATAGGGCAGTCTCATGCGAGTCGAACCCATACAGTGATGTTTGTTCTGTCTTCTCCATAACTTGTATAAGATTCTCCAGATTCCGGGTATATATGAGCTGAATGATGATAAGTGATCTGGAAGCGCTATGCCTCAAAGAAGATAAGCTGGGTTGAAAGTGTAGTGGGGGGCCCTGCTAACGTCCCAGGGGTAAGATAGAGAGGATCGGCGGAGGGGTCGTCTTGCGTATTGTTTGAAGTTGCCAACAAAAAGAAGGCTTACCTCACTTCTTTAATGCTTCATTTTCCCTTCGCAAGGCTGACAGGTAATACAGAGATATATGGCCACTGACTCATAAACTTCAGGCAATTTGCGGCCTGTCTGTCATTGCTACTCTGGGATCATCAAGTTCAAACTGGCCCGTGGCGGAGCAAGCCTGCGGTGTGACTCACTGTTAGTTATGTGTGAGTATTAAGAATATCGAACTGGAGACATCTTCAGCTGGCTATGGAGCTTGCTTAGGTTGATAGCCCCCGGGGCGCAAGGAAACTTCTGACATTGAATCAAGGTGCTAAAAATATTTAGTCTAAGATCCCCTAAATCTACACTAAATTATGCCAAGTTTAGCTACTGCTTTTTGTCACTTAGGATAGAGGTCCCAAGTTTTGTTGCCTCCCCTTGATAGCAAGTAAAAGGCACTATATCACCAGGGTTGTATTTGTCATTGGCTATTAGTCACTTAATACCGTATGTTAAAATACTATAACATTAAAAAGGGCCAATGCTGTAGCCCTTGGAGCAGTCGGCCGTTCACTTGACGAACACCTCATTGAGATTCCGTAATAGCACATTACCCCATGTTCTCCGGGCCCCAATCAATAATTCCTGTTTCATGCCCCTTGCCTTCCATTAGAGCTTCAAGCTTGTCTTCAACTGTGACCCAACCGTGACGCTTCTGTGAGATAGCATACTTGATTGGATCCCTCCACTCTCTCCACCAAGTTTCCTCACTCTGAACAATACACCTTCTGTCAGGCTCCCCGTTCTTCGCTGTAGCAAATGGCCAGACGGCTTTGACCACTTCGTATTTGTGCTTGCCAGAGAACAGGCTGGTCACACTAGTGAAGAACTGATTGACTTTGTCCGGGTTCTGTATCACGACACGGCTATGGGTAACCACGAAGCTGACATCAACTACGCCACGGTAGTTGAGTGCTGCCACGAGGCTGCGGAACTGCCCTTCAAGCCATGCTGTATCGAGATTTGTGACCACTCGTTCAAGCGTAAAGAGTTTGACAGAAGCAGGATCCTGAACGAAACGGCGGCACCATTCATCCAACCCAGCATCGCCGACTTCAGGAAGGGCATCAGGTTTGAGACCTCCACGGTAAGCTAGCTCCCCATCGCCAACACATCGAAGATAGTCTAGACGCTGGTTATCATCATCCGGGACTAGTAGGCTCATAAGGTTAAGTTTGATGTCAAAGTCGACTTTGCGCCCCCGACTCCCTCGAATGTGAATCTGGGGCTTGGGAGGCACCGAGGCTTGTGCGCGGATGAGAGCGATAAGCGCCTCGGGCTTGGCCGATAAATATTCCGCACGTGATGAGAGAGTCTTATAGTCGTTGGAGAGTTTGAAGAGAGGGGGAGAGTAAAGACGGTAATCAACTCGCGGTAGTCCAGGCAAGCGTGCTGGGCCTTTATGGGCTGCTATGGCTTGTGAAGCCGGAGCGGAAACAGCGCTTGATGGGATAGAAGGCCCAGAATAAGGTGGTAGTGTTACATGATGCTCTAGAGTCTCACCAGTCAAGACTGCGATGGGCGACGATGGCTCAGGCTCGGTGACTGCTGCGGACTTTTCCATGTGTAGTAGGTAGGCAAGAAGATTAAAGATAAGAGAGATTAGTTAGTAGGCTGTAAATGTAATGCCCTTAAGGTAAGTGAAGATGTATGGAATATTTTGATCAACTTTGGACAGTAAATTTGAAAAATAATAATATTCTTATAGGATATTTGAGAATAATTAAAAGTTACCCCGTATTACTTTGGAAGTCATACCTACCTTAGGTAAACTTATATGGTTCTTGCCTGCCTAAATAACGTATACACAGTAGTATCTATCGGGGCGTCGAGCGCCACTTCTCAGCCTTGCCCCACTAAGTAAGGTCGTCAATCAACCTGGCCAGAGCCTGAGTCTCGTTGTGAACACATAGCTCCATCCCTAGCCTTGGTTGCTATCTCAGCGTCCAACATCTGCATTTCTTCTGCAGGGCAACCCAACTGGCATACTCACCTTATACCTTCAATTCCTATAATAACTTCTTCTTCAACGTCCCACTCAGCGCCTGCTATTTAGCCAACCCCGACCATGGATTACGAGACGCTCAAGGAGCAATGGAGCGAGGTCGAGGACCGTGATGGTGTCCGTCTGAGCTGGAATGTGTTTCCCAGCTCCCGTATGGTATGTTTACAGCTTCATGGCGCTCGATCTTGAGCTCACATTATACAGGAAGCCTCTAGACTCGTCGTGCCCATTGGCGCTCTCTATACCCCGTTAAAGGAGAAGCCCGATACTCCTCTCCTCCATTTCGAGCCTGTTACATGCAAACAGCCCTGTCGCTCTGTATTGAACCCGTTCTGGTATGATGCCCTTCTAAACGGTTGCTCTAGTTTCATATGCTGACCTGGTACTGAAGTCAAGTCGATGTTCGTGCCAGAGTTTGGATCTGCCCTTTCTGCCTTTCGAGAAATCAGCTTCCACCGCACTACAAGGACATTACTGCAAACGCTATCCCCCCCGAACTTCATCCTGCGAATACCACAATAGAATATCGCCTCTCCCGACCTGCGCCTGCGCCCCCGATCTTCCTCTATGTCGTCGATATGTGCCAGGAGGCTGACAGCCTCGCCTCTTTGAAAGAATCGCTTGTGATGAGTTTGAGTCTGCTTCCCGAGAACGCTCTTGTTGGTCTCATCACTTATGGCACAATGGTATACCATTCATTCCCCCCCCATTAAGATGTTATGCCACTAATGCCTGTATAGGCTCATGTCCACGAGATTGGCTACGAGGAATGCGCCAAGTCCTATGTTTTCCGAGGCAGCAAGGAATATGCTGCGAAACAAGTCCAGGAGATGCTTGGTCTGTCATCCTCCGGCGTACGACCCGGCATGCAACCTCAGCCTGGTCGTCCATTCCCTGCCGGCCCGGCATCTCGCTTCCTCCTCCCTGTCCAGCAGGCCGAGTTCCAGCTGACCAAGGCTCTCGAATCCCTTCAAAAGGACCCCTGGCCAGTTGCGAATGACAGACGTAACCTTCGATGCACCGGAGTCGCCCTCAGCGTTGCCGTCGGTCTTTTGGAGTCATCTTTCCAGAATGCAGGTGGGCGCATCATGCTATTTGCCGGAGGCCCTGCTACTGAAGGCCCTGGCATGGTCGTGGGACCCGAGTTGAGAGAGCCTATTCGATCCCACCATGATATTGATCGAGACAACGTTAAGTATTACAAAAAGGCCCTGAAGGTGTGTCATTCAGCACTTCCACTCTTTTGAACTCATTCTGATGGTCTCATCATAGTTTTACGAAAACTTGGCCAAACGAACGGCACACAATGGTCACATCATTGACATTTTTGCTGGTTGTCTGGATCAGGTCGGTCTCCTTGAAATGAAGGGCCTATGCAATTCAACCGGTGGTCATATGATTTTGACTGATAGCTTCACTTCTTCTATGTTCAAACAATCTTTTGTGCGAATCTTTGAGAAGGATGGCGATGATAATCTACTCATGGGTTTCAACGCAGTGTTGGAAGTTCTGACCACAAAGGAACTGAAGGTCACAGGTCTTATTGGACACGCAGTCTCTCTCAACAAGAAGTCGATCTCTGTGGGCGAGACTGAATGTGGAATTGGCAACACATGTTCTTGGAAGATGTGCGGTATCGACCCCAAATCGAGCTACGGAATCTACTTTGAGATTGCCGGCCAAGGTCCTGCCACACATCAACAAGCACCGCAGAAGGGCATGATGCAGTTCCTGACGTACTATCAGCACTCATCGGGCCAGTTCCACCTCCGCGTCACGACTGTCGCCCGCAACCTGAGTAGCCCTGCTGGGGACCCAGCAATCGCGCAGTCCTTCGACCAAGAGGCCGCCGCTGTCCTTATGTCACGAATTGCTGTGTTCAAGGCCGAGGTCGATGATGGCCCTGATGTCCTACGCTGGGTTGACAGGATGTTGATTCGTCTCTGCTCCAGATTCGCGGACTACAGGAAAGATGATCCTTCATCCTTCCGACTGGAGAAGAACTTCACGTTATACCCCCAGTTCATGTTCCATCTCAGACGAAGCCAGTTCCTGCAGGTTTTCAACAACTCTCCTGATGAAACAGCCTTCTACCGTCACGTGCTCAACCATGAAGATGTCAGCAACTCACTCGTGATGATTCAGCCAACCCTGGACTCCTACACCTTCGACCAGGATGGCGGCCAGCCAGTTCTTTTGGACTCTGCCTCTATCCAACCAACTCACATCCTGCTTCTCGATACTTTCTTCCACATTCTCATCTTCCACGGTGAAACAATTGCTGAATGGAGAAAAGCTGGTTACCAAGATCAAGAAGGTTATGAGAACTTTGCTGGTTTGTTGGAACAACCCAAGGAGGATGCTCGCGTAAGTTCACCCTCAGCCACTCTTAATCTGTTACTAACCCGTCCAGGATCTCATCACTGACCGCTTTCCTCTTCCTCGATTTATTGTTTGCGATGCCGGTGGTTCTCAGGCTCGATTCCTCCTGTCCAAGCTCAACCCATCTACTACACACACCACTGGCCCATATGGTGGTGTAGGAGCCACCACTGCTCAGACAATTTTCACAGACGACGTATCTCTGCAGACCTTCATGGACCACTTGATGAAGTAAGTTTGAACCCCGTATGTTGCCCATATCGAGTCGAGCTAACAAACTTTCTAGGCTTGCTGTGAGCGGTACTAATTGAGGTGGCCAACAAACGACTTTATCGCAGACGTACTGCCATCTCAAGAAGTCAATGGAAAATCAAGTCTTACGACGGGGCGTAGATAGTGACGACGCAGTTCTCATAAGCCCATGATGTTAGTTAAGAGACATTATAATAATCAAAATTCGAGGCCAGCCCTCCGCAGATCTATAATCTTAGGTGCCTCGTTGCGTTGTGATGCTTCTGAGGGAGCGAATGATGATAGCACGTGATATTCGCTGACTCAGCATATCGTGTTTAGGGCAGGTCCAAATGGTGGGGCCCACACCTTGCATTTTTAGTTTTGATATTTCGCGACAACTTCAAGTTTTCTTTTCGATCAACCTGCCTGTTCCTTACTTCCGGCACGCAAACCTCGAGCCTCTGCCGACTTTCACGACACAAAATGCGTTCGTCTCACTCCTGAATATCAGGCACGATTATCCTGCTTACACGATGAACAGCTCCCAAGTTCGATCCCAATGAGGTCAAGGTGATGTAGGTAGATTCCAATCGCAGTTCTTGGACACATTGAAGCTGACATATTGTAGCCACCTCCGCGCCACTGGTGGTGAGGTCGGTGCCTCCTCTGCTCTTGCTCCCAAGATCGGTCCTCTGGGTCTCTCCCCCAAGAAGGTCGGAGAAGACATTGCCAAGGCCACTGGCGACTGGGTATGGCATTCAATCCCATTGCACATTAGAGTATGCTAACAATTGTGTTCAGAAAGGCTTGCGCGTGACTGTCAAGCTCACCATCCAGAACCGTCAGGCCGCCGTGTCGGTTGTGCCCACCGCTTCCTCCTTGATCATCAAGGCTCTCAAGGAGCCTCCTCGTGATCGCAAGAAGGAGAAGAACATCAAGCACAACAAGTCTGTCAGCCTTGACGAGATCATCGAGATCGCCCGCACCATGCGATACAAGTCTTTCGCCAAGGAGCTCTCTGGTACTGTCAAGGAGATTCTCGGAACCGCCTACAGTGTTGGCTGCCAGGTCGACGGCAAGCCTCCCCAGGCTATTATCGAGGCCATTGACAGCGGAGACATTGACAGTAAGTCATGAACCCTCTGCTTGAAATTTCTTTACGCTAACATGTGATAGTCCCTGAGGAGTAAATGTTTTCTCACGCCCTATGCAAAAATCCCACCAGTATGAGAAACAAAAAATAGACTCATTGATCGATGGCAGCATGACAAATCATTTCCGTCCAGTCCTTGTGATATTCTTCGAACTTGTGAACCCTTGACTCACTCTGAAATCTACCATCATGCCCCGTGGTTTATTTCTATTTTTGTGCAAGGAAGAGAAACCTTGGCCCAATACTCACCGCGACATACTAGCGATAAAGCTCTTGTGGATGTAGCGGTCCATCATCATGGCCACATGATACAAAAATTTCCGATGTAGAGTTGCAGTACTTTCAATCAAATTTCCTTCTCTTTCTTTCGAGAACATCTTCCTGCTACCCTAGTGGACTGCACAAGCTCTCCCTCACGGTATCTCCTCGAATAGGTAGAACAAGGCATTGAGAAATATATCATCTAGCTAAGCTAATTGCAAAGAATTTGGAATTCAATCGTATTTGTAGTAACTATAAACATTTTCATGGCATATCATGCATTACGTCGTTTCCACCATTGAAAGTGCCAGTTTTCCATGAAGTTCACCAAGGTTCCAATCATACATCTTTTGAAGCAGCACAACTTTTCAGTCTGATCTGCTTGCTTACGAGACGATCTCAAGCTCTGCGGAATCTTCAGGGTTGGGAGAAGGACCCAGTTGAGTTGAATGGATAAAATGCCGAGACTCTATCCACCTGCGGCAAGTATACCAGAGATGTGGTACGATAGGCGATATCCTCAATAGTCTTGTCGTATCTGAGGGTATTCATAGATCATATCACTCGCATCCATGGGCATGGGTGGGATCAGAGGCCCCATTTCCAACGCCTCATGCTAGCATGGATGATGGATGGATCCAATGACTATCAGGACATGCTGCAGCAACCTCATGGCGCAGGGCCCCTGTATGTACATTACACACCTTAGGTACATGACATGCAACTCAACAAGGAGCAATACTGGCTTGGTATGTGCTCAATGTTTCAATTTACAAATACTTGACTTGGCCCATACTTCTTTCCGGTCTGCGCCGAGTTGTTTATCTATGCCAAATACTAAATTGACGCAATCTTTATCTGGGGTTCGAGTTGTCGTTGGTTGGGGAAGTGGGCAGTGTAAGCATGAGTGTGGATGGATGGAAGGGAAATGATCTGTCCGCGCTTATGGCACAAGCCGGGAGAGGGGCCTCGGGGAGCAAGAAAACTTGGGACCTCTATGCTAAGTGATAAAAATATTTAGGTAGCTTTAGTTAGTGTAGATTTAGGACTCCTTGAGATTAGTTATTTTTATCACTTAGGATAAAGGTCCTAAGCTTTCTTCCCTCCCCTTCCATCCATGCCTTGAGGGGCATCACAGGCAAAGTGCTGTCCAAGTTTGAGGTGAGGTGCCTTTGTGACTCCGTCTCTCCCGCCCCAATGTGGGACGCCCTGCCCCCC